>NC_068993.1:11179133-11182613 GCF_001194135.2 Octopus bimaculoides
TATATGTATATATATATATATATATTTATATATATATATATATATCTATGTCTGTCTGCCTCTCTCTCTCTCTCTCTCTCACTCTCTAGAGAGAGTGTGTATGTGTATGCGTGTGTATGCGTGTGAAAGAGAAACAGAGAGATAAAGATACATATACATGTATGTGTTTGTAAATTTGCTGTTGCGTGATTTCTCCTGATCTTCGGATTAAATCATTATGTAACCTATGACATAAGTTGACCAAGACTATTACGATCAGACAGAATATAAGAAAATCATTAAGACCAGACGGAAATCTGTTAATAATTTATCATTTGCAAATTCTTTAAATACTATCTCGAGTTAATCTGGAATCGTTCGTACAGATTATATTTCAAACTAGAGAGAAAACGAGCAGAAATTAAATTGTATAGCGATCGTCTGCTTGTTTTCTTTTTTGATATCATGGACAAAATGCGTCATAAGTAAGACAATAGGAAACTAAGCTTAATATTTAAGCTGGGGAATATAATCCGTGATTACTACCGTTTCAAGAGGTAAAACTTATATTAGTGTTCATAATAGAAAGGCCATTGAACAACCTGCAGTTGAAGCAATGTCACATCTTACGTTCAACCAAATTTTCTTCTAAATCTGCTTATTGGCGACTATTTAGATATAAACTTTTCCGGTTTTTAGTCGTACCATCCGTTTATACATTTTAATTTCATAAGTAATAGGTAGTCCATCCAGCTTAAATTAGGTGTGTTGGTCAGGTAGCCTTAAGCTGCAATTATTATCAAGCGATACCATGTCATGTTGATAATACATGCTCTCTGCATCGTCTGACAAAATGATCGTCTGCTTTTGTACATGCACTACCGTATCACGTCATTCCACCGTATCAGTGGATCATCTGTATTAGCCCAGCACCGCACCAAATGCCAGAAATTGAATCAGTCGAATCGTTATAGCATAATAATAGCCAAAGGGTCAGTGATGCCACAAAAGCCTGCTGGGCTACGACTAACTTAGCGATATTAGCAACATTTGTAATGAGTAATAATTAACACATCAATTTTATAATTGATTGAAATGGCATGAGGTGAAATAAACACTTGAGATGCTTTGCCTCAGGCAACAACTGCAGAGGTTACCTAAAGATATGCAAGTTGTTCTCTAGATAGGAACTAAGTCTTCTGTAACGCTGGAAACCCTCCCAGTTTTTCAACGGGTGTCTTAAATTCAAAAGCGTTTTACCTCTTCGTCTATAAAAGTGGTTGTCAACCAGGGCTATATGGCCCATGGAGGTTCATAAAAGCTTTAGTTGTTAAAAATTGGTTATACATCTACAAAAACCCAAAATATTTAAAGAATTTTCTTATACTATTTCTAATAATATTTACGTAAGCGTAAAATATATTGGGATTTTTTTAAAGCGTCAAATGGTTTATGGAGGTTCGGTAGCGTTAAATAGGAATCAAAGGGTCTGTGGGTAAAAAATAGCTGAAAATTCCTGGTCTCTACGCTTCCCTTGGGTGAGGCTCTGAGAACGAAATAAGACTTAGCCTGCAGAAGACAGCAGTGGTCTCTTGTCAATCACTCCTGGCTGAAAATGGTTTTAGCTGCCATAGCTTGATGGCTTTCTTTAGTAAACGACATAATCTGTGTTTTAGTAGAACCGTTACAGCAACAAATAGAATTACTTGCGTATTTAGTTATATAATTTTTTCGTCCTGCGTTCAAATTCCAATAACTATGATCTGCAGTGTTTATAATTTGGAGTAGCAGTGAAGTACTGATATCAGTGGATATTCCAATAATATATCTTTGTAAGAATGAGATCGTAATTAACATTAAGAAACTGACATGAGAAAGCACAAGTCCTCATAGACCTTTATCATCTTAGTTGTATCTTAATATCCATTAAAAATGTTTTCTATGGAAATAGACTTTAGATATTTAGTTATGTGTATCATGACATGGGATGTTGTCACGTTTCTGCTTTCTATGAGAGTTTATTTGGTGAACGTGAACCGAAACCAAATAATTTTCAAATGCGAATAAGTTTGATGAAGTATTAAATTCATCGGTCTCTATCCTCAACATTACAACTGAGACCTCAATACTGTAATGATCTGCTTTCCTGTATTCGGACTTATAATGCAGAGAAATATGACGGTACATAATCATATGCTATTGGATGATAATTATTGACAAAAATCATATGACATACAGTTCAAGCGATAACGGAAAAAAAAGTTTGAAAAACATATCACATTCAGTACTGAAAATATCACAAATTTGAAATATGTAGAACACATTGGAGCACAATGACGTACTATAGTACTCAATCACGTAGTGTGATGCACAACAGCACATAATAGTCTCAGCAGCTTCCAATAGTGCACAACAGAGCACAACAGCATACAGTAGCGTACGCAGCGCACAAAACTGCACAATGGCGCACAACAGCGCACAATGGCGCACAACAGCGCACAATGGCTACTAATGGCAGACCGCTTAATTTTCATTTGACGAGGGTTAACGTTAATACAAGAAGTGTGAAGTAGTAAATACTAATTGTATCTAGTAAGCTTTTTCTTGTTTTTCTTCAACCACCATAAAAAAAACAAAAGAGTGTTTTGTGGAAGGGAATTAGTTTCAGTAAGAAGCTGAAACTGCGTTAACAATGTCGGTGAGATAGTGGTCTTAGCAGCTGTTCTCTGGTGCTCATCGCTAAAATGTTTCTAACATATTAATACAGTAAAGATCATAGATAATACTTAGTCAATATTCAGCAACAATAGCAGATATTCTGATATAATAAAAACACTAAGAAACGGAAAACGAAAAACAAAACAACACAGATAATAGTAATAATAATAATAATAATAATAATAACAACAACAATAATAATAATAATAATAATGATGATGATGATAATAATAATAATAATAATAATAATAATAATAATAATAATAATAATAATAATAATGATAATAATAATAATAATAATAATATTCATAACAAAAGAGTAAGAAAATAACAAGTAAAAAATAACTATTCAGCTAACAAACGGGTAAGGTTAGGCTCTATAATCATAATTACAGATTATAGTAATAGGAATCTAGCCATAAGCAATGTTGGATGAACCACACTTTTAACGGTCGTTTTTTTCTCTCTTTTATTTAACGCATTTCGTTATTGTTGTTTTCGTTATTGTTGTAATGATTACTAATGTTTTGATGTTATTTTTGTTTTGTTTTGTTATTTAAAAAAAAAAATCTTTTGATTACTTTTCATAGTGGCTTTTTATTTGTTTAATTATTTATTTATTTGCTGTTATTTTTATTTTTCTATTTTTACAAACCGATTTTTGTTCAAAGGAAAATTAGCACCTATTAAATAAAACAACCCGGAGCCAACAACAAACTTTCTTCAAATCGATATTTTCATGTGTTGCAGCGATATTTTCAGTAATTGCCCGCTTTAAGAACT
>NC_068993.1:11182623-11183976 GCF_001194135.2 Octopus bimaculoides
TACTAATGTTTTGATGTTATTTTTGTTTTGTTTTGTTATTTAAAAAAAAAAAATAATAATAAAAAATTCCATTTTTTTTTCACTATTTAATGCTACGTTCAACAACGTGTATTTTACTGACATGGCATTGTAAAACCATGATTATCTTCAAGAAAAAGGATTTTAGTGAGAAAACAGTCTTCTTCCTTCCACTATCTGTTTTGTAAAGATCTTTGAAAACCAATCAAGCTTGCTTTTGTTTTGTAGGTTTTGGATAATCAATGCATTTTTAATCGAAGTCTGACCGTTTTTAAAACATTTACAATGACATATCTGCCCTTAAGATGATCTCTAATTTGAGAATTTACTTACTTTAATTTTGTGTTGATATTCGCTGGTTTCTTTTGATAATGTGAAATAAAATGCTCGCATTGTAAGATTAAAAAAAAAAATGGAAAACCGGAATAGAATGAACAGGCTTTTCATAAGTTGAATAATAACAACGACAGCAACAACGAGAAGAACAACAAGAGCAACAGATGTTATTTGAATATTTTCTATAATATTTGGAAATATAGCATATGGCTGAGAAGATAAGGTACTGTCTAATTACCATCTGATGTGTTTTAGATTGATATCCCAATTTCACCATTATTTGTTTCAAAACAAGAGAAATAAAAATAAAAGGAGAAAACGTCACACCCTTAGTAATTTCTGTCTATCAAGTTGCATAGTATTTTAACCCTAGGCTGGGTCTGACAGAGCAGAATTACCAGCAAAGGTGTACAAACACTGACCATCCAACTTTTCACTGTGTAACTGTGACGGCATTGATCTAACGTGTTGTAATTCTTAGGAACTTTAGCTGTACTTTATAGGACATCGAGGATTCACCTTACGGATTTTGCAGTTGGTTTTCTTCACCTTATAGACAATATTTGTAAGAAAGTACTTAAAGAACGTGCACAATGTAACTACCTTCCGAGGAATGGGAATTGGCGGTATTTCGTCTGCGGTTACGTTCTGAGTTCAAATTCCGCCGAGGTCGACTTTGCCTTTCATCCTTTCGGGGTCGATAAATTAAGTACCTGTTACGCACTGGGGTCGTTGTAATCGATTGAATCCCTTTGTCTGTCCTTGTTTGTTCCCTCTGTGTTCAGCCCCTTTTGGGTAATAAAGAAATAAGATATGTGGCTTGTGTCTAAGGTATGTGTTTGAAGAATTTTTGAACATACGAAACTATTAGTAGGCATATAAAAATATGTATTCTGTCTATTAAATAATATCTATAATTATATCTCTATCTATCTATCTATCTATCTATCTATCTATCTATCTATCTATCTATCTATCTATCTATCTACCTATATATAT
>NC_068993.1:11184144-11185708 GCF_001194135.2 Octopus bimaculoides
ATATATATATATATATATATAAATAATGCGTGTGTGAGTGTGTATCCATGGTCGAGTATGGGAGAGGGGGAGAGAGAGGGAGAGAGACAGGGAAAGATAGAAGGTGGAGAAAGAGAAGCGTGTGAGCCCACAGATGCAAGGAAGAGAAAAATATTATTCCAGTAACAACTGTATGGTAAAACGTAGTGTTTATGTAAATCTGTCGATTTCCACGACCACTTTTTCCCATTTGACATAAGCGTAAACTTTTGGAATAATACAAACATTTAATATAGCACCAAGCTTCATAAACTGTTATACGATTCCAAAAGTTCACACCAGTCTGATGATCGGTGACGTGAAACACGGCGCTACAGTTTGTGACGTTTTCCAACTTCAATAAAACATTATATGGTGTATGTTTATGTTTTTGTGTGTGTGTGTGAATATGTTTATGTGTGTCTATGAGTATGTGCGTATGTGTGTATGTGTTTAAGTATGTTTATATAATTCAAAGCAACATATAAACAGTTGAAAACAGTACAGACACACAGCATGCAAAGAACAAAGCGCGAGGATAAAAGTGTTAGTTTAATGCGTAAATGAAAAGAGAAGAGGCACTTTAAAGTTTCGGATATTAGTTTTTAATCTGAAAGAAGAGGAAACGAAAGGGAAATACCGACAGAGGGATACAGTCGGAGAGAGAAAAGTAGAAAGAAAGAGAGAGAGAGAGAAATAGAGAGAGAGAGAGAGAGAGAAAGGGTAAGTTATAAATATACGTATAATATATAACATATACATATAATATGTGGAGGCGCATTGGCCCAGTGTTTAGGGCAGTGGACTCGCGGTCACAGGATCATGATTTCAATTCTCAGACCAGGTTTTGTGAGTGTTTATTGAGTGAAAACTCCTAAAGTTCCACGAGGCTCCGGCAGGGTGTGGTGGCGAACCCTACTGTATTCTTCCACCACAACTTTCTCTCACTCTTCCTTCCTGTTTCTGTTGTACCTGTAATTCAAAGGGTTCAGCCTTGTCGCACTCTGTGTCACGCTGACCCTCCCCGAGAACGACGTCTATGTTTGTACTCCTACCATCTCTTGACAATCGATGTCGGTGTGTTTACGTCCCCGTAACGTAGCAGTTCGGCGAAAGAGACCAATATGATAAATATTAGGCTTACAAAGAATAAGTCCTGGGGTCAATTTCTTTGACTAAACCCTTTAAGGAAGTGCTCCAGCATGGCTGCAATCAAACGACTGAAACAAGTAAAGGAGTAAAAGAATATATACATATATATAAATAAATATACAGGGATTAGCATTGAGTTGCTTCTCCAACATACTGAAAATTTAGAAATAGCAGTCAAAGAACTACTGATTCTAAACTACAAATTATGTGAAAGACACCTAGAGAAGGGTGTTAGCTATGGAATGACTAGAGTTACTTTTTAATAGTGAATGGCGAGAAAGAAAAAATAACGGAATTTGAAAAGATCACTCTACGCACTCACATACACACGGAAACACACACGTACACAGACACACAGACACAGACACACAGACACAGACACACACACACACAC
>NC_068993.1:11187172-11192036 GCF_001194135.2 Octopus bimaculoides
CTTATTACTGCCATCACTGCCAAAGCCAACGTCGATGTTGACGCTATTATCCCAGTGCCGACGGTGTTGGCGACGGTGCCTGCGGTTACGCAGTTGTCGTTCCTGTCGTTGCAATGGTTGTTGTTGTAGTATAGGTTAGTGTTGCTGTTGGTGCTGCTAATGTTGCTAGTGGTGGTGGTGGTGGTAGTGTTTATACATATGTATTGGGTGCTGTTATTGTTGTTGGTATTGGAGTAATGGTGCTTTGTTGGAAGTCAGAGAGAATGTTTTATAATTGCTATGAAGTTGATCATTATCGATAATTTCTTCATCACTGATCTAGGCAACGGGAGTAACTAATGTTCTTGCGCTCATCTATTTCATGATCTCCTTCCTTCTCTTCTTCTTTCCTTCCTTCATCCACTTACACACACAGTCATATAGATGTGAGTGTACATATACATACATGGATGCATACATATTTACGTATATATGTACACACGAACACACACAGGCGCTGAAACACACACAGATATGATATATATATATATATACACATATGTCCATGCACACATGCGTACGTACATGCTCAGGTCTTCATTCGCTTATAAACGTCAACGACATATGCATATATGTACACATATACTCACATACATATATGCATACATGCATACATCCATACATACCTACATACATATAAGCATGCATACATATATATATATATATATATATATATATATATATATATATATATACATACATGCACACATGCATACATACGTATATAACTGCATATAGACATACATAGATATATACACACATACACACATACAAAGATGTATACGTACATACATACATATAAATATATATACACATATATACACACACATATATACACATATACATTCATATAATCATACACACCTTCTTATATGTGCATATATATATTTATATATCTACACACACACATATATCTACATACACGTACATGCACATACACATACACTCATACATACACATATGCAGCCATATATGCATACATATATACATACATATATACATACACACACACATATATATATATACCTTTATATTTCTAAATACACATACATACACATATATAGCCATATATACATACATATATACATACATATATATATACATACACACACATAATAGACATATGCAGCCATATATACATATATATATATATACATACACATACACATACACATACATATATATTTATATATCTACATACACATACGTACATATATAAATACATAGAAACATATATATATATATATATATATATATATATATACTCTTCGCTCAGTCATTTACTCACCGAACCTCCGAACGATGGCACCTGTACACCACACTACTGAATTCAAATCCTTTTACATTGTTATAATCAATAATAGTTATTGTTACACTTTATCAAAATCGAAACCAGTGATGATAGCTTTAACATACATAGTATATTGTAATAGAGACGGACAATAGTAAAGGGTTGGCGGTGGAAGTAGTTGAGACACAATTATATATCTGCCGTGTCAATGAAAGATAATTATGCAGCTCAGAGGGAAAATTAAATAAACATCTGTGTTAATAATGATGGCTGCCATCTAGTTATAGTCAAGACAGCAGAATATGGAGTCATTCGACGTATGAAGAGACGTACAATACTTTTCCTTACAGATAAGCACACATGCATACGCCTACAACCATACCACCACCCACACACGAACACACACGCGCGATCACAGACACACACAGACACACACACGAACATATACACACAAATTAATCTCTATTTATCTATGCATGCATTTATATGCGCGTGTTTTTATGTGTGTGTATGCATATGTAACAATTTGCATACATGCACCCCCATGCGCGCGCACATACATGCATATTTGTATATATATATATATATATATATATATATATATATATATATATATATATATATATATATATATATATATATATATATATATATATATATATACAGACATATATACATATATGCATACAAACATATACATGCGTATATATAAATATATAAATATATTTAAATATATATATATATTAATGTATGTATAAATATGTATATAAGGGTATATATGATATATATATCATGTATATATATATAAAAAAAGTACCTATTTATATGTATATAACAATATACATATACATTGCATATATGCATTATATATGAATGTAAGCTTGGATGTGTGCGTATACTTATATAAGCATCTATACGTATATAAGCAGAGTAATCTTTAAGAGGGAACTCGTTAAATTGGAAATATCAGAAAGATAACAATTTAGCTTCATTACGTAAAATATGATAGCTTAGTTGAATGTAGGTTTTGTGGGGAAAGATTTGGAAGCTAGCCAAAATGTTTCCTTGTATGGCAAACGAAATATCTCATAGCTGAAGTTATGCAATTTCTTAGCATGCGACCAACTATCGTATTTCAAAATAAAGCAAGTAAGCTAGTGTTTGTATGTAATTTCTTGCATTCAACTGAGATCCATACTAAATGAGAAACATTTGCTGTTGGTTAAAGGCATGAATTTGTATTAGTTTCACTAATACGTATACGATTTTCTAGAAAGCAATGTGATCTAGCTAGTTGGAGCAGAAATATTCTTATTTAGTTTCCCTGTAGCAAAACAAATTTTCAACATGGCGTTATTATTGATCTATTCTCTTCTTCATCTCGAGTTTTTGTTGTATTGCCAAATATCCAGATTTATATTATATGCATTAACAGATATTTTATACAGAGCTATCTTTAACAATATACCTAATTCCACGGATGCTGATTTTTTTTTACAACAGAAATATTAGTGGGAAAATAACAACCATTAAGAGTTAAAAAAGTATATATATTTCAAAGAAAGTGAAATAACCTACAGAATATATATACACTTAAGAGATTTACTATTATAATTTTTTTCGATTGCATAAAAAAAAACCCCTATTTTACTAAAGAAAATCTAACAACATACAAATAGCATGTACAGATTTAATTCGATTGTAGTAGAATACACTGTAGTTGATTTCTATATCTATTTGGTAGTAGATATCTGTGCATGCTAGATTTGACGGCTGTTGAACACTTTTACGACGATAATCAGATGCGGCTTGCAATGAGAATATGAGAAAGGGAAGAAATGAAAGACTGAAAGGAACGTGAGTAGTTCGTTAGTATTGGCTCTCGACACGAAGTAGTATAGTGATCTTGAAGAAAATCATTGTGTATATGTAAAAACACACGCATACATACATATCTGTGTATATGTATATTGATGTATATATATACTTGTAAACTCACAGACAAAGGCACATATGAATTAATGATTGTCAAGAGAACAAGACTAATGTAATTACATTCATTAGCTCACAGTTGTTTCTGCTATGAAATGCGCCTCACTCAGAGGTGAGTGTAATATTCCCTAGGTTCCTTGGTGCGATGGAATGATTATTGGTATTGTTATACTTAAGCTAAATCAATCAATCAATCAATCAATCAATCAATCAAACAATCAATCAATCAATCAATCAATCCATCAATCATTCTATCTATCTATCTATCTATCTATCTATCTATCTATCTATCTATCTATCTATCTATCTATCTATCTATCTATCTATCTATCTATCTATCTATCTTCAACGGATATCGCAAGGCTGCATATTGTGAACATTAACTGGAGAACCTACTGACTACAAGGGAAGGGTAAACTATTTTTAATAGTTTTATCAACAGTAGCTTCGAAGTTTCACTAACAGTTGGTGTGTGACGATGCAAGACTTAGGCGATGCGTAGGAACAATCTGCCTTGCTCTAGTTAGAAATTTACAGTCAAAATCAAAATTACAGTTCTGTTTATCTAAATTGTAGCAGCAAAATTACAATCTATTTTTCTTGTTAACTTATACAAAAGCCGGTTCCAACACGTGTAGTTTTTTCATGCATTGACAGGAGATATGAGCTCAGCTGTGTACAGAAATGGTCTGAAAAGATTCTCACAGATCTCAGAACTTGAAGAAAAACTATACAGTAAAGTAAAGCCTTTGCTGAATCTAACTGAAGGAGTGCATATATTTTCATTGAATTCTGCTGGTAACTACAATGAAATTTCTTGAGATACTATCTGATGTGAGAATCGCTAAGTAGAGCACTATCTTGAAAAGTAGGAATAACGTCTGTGGTGAGATTGTTAGATTCCGCTTTAACATTGTGCGTATTGAAAACCTTGAATATGTTTGCTTGGAAGTAACCTACTTATGAATAAAATATTGCTTGCTGATTGTTGGGTGAAGCTTAACGAGTTATGGATTCATGCATATTCAGTGTACATTAGCACCTTGCTCAAACCATGTTGTGTGGCTTGTAACTTTGTCGAATATATCGCTATCATGGAAGAAATGAGAAATGCTCCGAATGATACCGATTTTAAGTTCCTAAATATAACTGAGTGTGGTGGAAATTCCTACGAATACAAAAGACTTTATATTTCTATACAGATATTCTTTGCTTGAAGTCCCTAAATTTAAAATAGGTTTGGATCATAACGATAGATATACATAGGTTAAACTTCTTAAAGTTTTCTATTAAATGTTTCTTAAATACATCCACGGCATGACTATTTGAACAGAAATTACTAATCTGTAGGTTATGAAAAATTGGAGATGGAGGGCTGATCAGTTCAACATGTGGAAGCTGTGACTTACTCAACACCGAAAAGTAAGCGTACGAACGATCGAACTTAATTTTCATATCTATAAAACTTCCACCAATGCATTTCTAAGTCATACTGTTAATAAAATGCAGAACATACGCACATACATAGCCCCACCATATATA
>NC_068993.1:11192148-11193198 GCF_001194135.2 Octopus bimaculoides
TATGTATGTAATTATGTATATATATGTATATATAAAACAATGGGCTATAGAAAGCAAATGCCGCATGCTGGTCGATATTTAAATATCAATAACTATAACAGATTCATTGTAATGTTCCTCTGAAACTATTTAATTAACCTTGATGTTCCAGGTAAAAGAATCCTTTACAAAAGTGTTAAGACAACAAGAAAGAAATATGCTTGTGATGCCGGTCACATTTCTCTGTGAAATCCACTCATAAGATGAGGCTGCCAAGAACCGGCATGTTAAGCTAATCGACGCAATATTTCTTTCATGTTCCCCTTAACACTTTTGCAAAGGATTGGTGTATTTCACACGGAATAAGAGAACTAATTAACTACATGTAAAGCATCACATCAATATCTTTGTTAGTGTTATTATTGATTTTAATGATCTCTCTGATATTTATATAGTCTTCAATGACACAGTTATTTTTCGCATGAATCCACAATTGCTCCAAGATTCCTGCCTGCTGTCTGCCTGCCTGTCTGTCTGCCTGTCTGTCTGCCTGTCTGTCTATCTATCAATCTATCTATCTATCTATCTATCTATCTATCTATCTATCTATCTATCTATCTATCTATCGGAGCCACCTTGAGCATAACCCTATAAAGGAGTAAAAAAATCAAGAAAAACAAAACAAAACAAAAAGGCAAAAGAGAGTTACTTACTGTTATGGTTTCTTCAAAGACAATGACAATGTTGGCCAAGGTTACCGTGGTCTTTTCCGTAGGCTTTTCTTTCCGCGGCTAAACCTAAACTGTCCTCCCTTTTTACACGAGAACATTGGTGTGATACACGATCCCTATTGATCGCTTTTATTTTTTTCTCGATCCCTTTTGACCGAACTCTCCCCCCTTTTTTTCTTCTTTCCTACGAACTCTTTTGATTGCCCCCTTTTTCTCTCTCCTTCTCCGTCCCCAAAAGAAAAGCTCTACATTGCATTTGTCCCCTCTATGTAAAGCCCTGTGTGGTTAATAAGAGAAATGCATCTATCTATCTATCTATCTATCTATCTCTTCATACATA
>NC_068993.1:11193409-11201719 GCF_001194135.2 Octopus bimaculoides
TATATATCTATATATATATATAGATATATATATAAAGGTCAGTCTTTGCCCAACGGCTTCACTCTGCGTGCTTCAGCTTCTTTACTATGGCAACAGTCCGGACACTTATTGACCCGACCACGTACTTGACCTCACTTGCAGTTTCTTTTCCTGTCAAACTCCTATTTTATCCACAAAGTACGTGATCATTAATCAAGCACGTTAATATTTTTTTAAATTATATTATTATTCTGTTTTTCAAAAATTCAAAAGAAAGTTTACAGATGTAAAAATATATTACTGGGGGAATAAAAAAACCCAGAAAGAATTACATTTCAAATCATTGTGCAAATGGTCGATGAAATTTTGAATTTTTGACGAAGAAAGAAATGAGCACTTAAAAAAAGTTTTTCAAGTAGGAGAAAAAAACAGAAGAGAGAAGCGAAAAATATCAGAAAGAAGGAGGAGGATTTCTTATATTAAGGACCTTTAAGAAAAATTGATATTATCAGTAATAATAATAGTAATAATAATAATGATGATGATAATAATGATGATAATAATAATAATAATAATAACAATAATAATAATAATAATAATAAAGATATCAGCAACAATAACAACAACAACAACAACACTAATAATAATAATTATAATAAATATAAAAATAATAATGATAGCAATAATAATAATAATAATAATAATGATAACAATAATAATAATAATAATAATAATAATAATAATAATAATAATAACTATAATAATTATAAAAATGATAATAACAACAACAACAACAACAATAATAATAATAATAATAATAATAATAATAATAATAATAATAATAATAATAATAATAATAATAGTAAGAGTAAGAGTAACATAAAAAGTGAAAGTAACAAAACATCCGTTGTAGGTTGTGGCCACTTCATGCACACCTTCGAGTATTGTCAAGTACCCGTAATATGTTTTTTTTTAAAAAGAAAGAAAAGTGATAAATTACGATCGTATTGCATACTGGTAACACTTTTACGTTAAAAATCGTTGATTCAAAATCTTCCCCAACACAATGAAACCGATGATGGTGATGATGATGATGATGACGACGACGACGACGATGATGATGATGATGATGGTGATGGTGATGGTGGTGGTGGTGATGATGATGATGATGATGATGATGACGACAATAGCGTTATGACGAAGCGTATTAAGAGCATGTAAAAGACGATAACGATTGATGATGAATTATTACAACGACAACGATGACAACACTGATGTCGATGACGATGAACATGATGGTGATGATGCTGTTGATGATGACGACGACGATGACGAGGACAATGATGATGACAAAGCGGATGAAGAGCAAGTAAAGGATGATGACAACTGACGATGAATTGTGACGTCGAAGACGACGATGATAATGATGATGACGACGATGATAATGATGATGACGACGACGACGACGATGATAATAATGGTAATTATGAAGATGATGACAAAGAAATCATCGACAGCGACTATGACGACAACGATGAGATTGTAAGTAATATATTCGTCACATGATAGCACCTACGCTCAGCTAAGATTCCATTGCTCGGTGCCATCGTTCGCTATTATTTTCACTAATTTCCTTAAAAAATTCATTACATCAACATTTTTTGCAATGTCTCTGATGACAAAATAATTTCTGTTTTTCCATTTTTTTGGTTCCTTTTTGTCGATTCGTTTTGATGTAGCTGCTTGATATTTTCAACAATTTTCGTTTTCTCTATGATGTTTTGATGTTGTAAACACCGTCTACTCTCAGCACCACTAACTTTTCCTGGTTGATGTGAGATCTCGTAAAATCCCGATACATCTCCGTAACACTACGCGTATGGTTTACATCGTTTAATATATCCCAAATGGCGAACATGAAGCACATTATGCCGCCATGACAGGTAGACACGGCTCTTCTATGACTTAGTGCAGGGAGAATGTCCTTCATGGTCTTTATTGTCTGTATCAATGGCTCCAGGGCCGGAACATACAGGAAAGGCGAGAGAGAGAGAGAGAGATTATATCATTGATGGACTGAAGGTTCGATGCTAAGCGATTTCCAGAGGCTTCTGTTTGGTTTTAACAACCAATGAAAAACAAAATTAAAATGTTACTGAAATTCTAACTGAAGCAGTGTGAAGTTCCTTCAGAAAATATTGAGCGATAGTTGTGGACAGATACGAACTTGTCAATCTGTTGCAAAATTGTATGCGAAAAAGAAACTCATGTGAAAAAAAAAAGGCTTATTCAAACTAGGTAGAGTTATATACAATCTACGAACAGCATAACTAAGAGACGAACAGCTAAATAATACTATTACACCAACAGGAAATAAAATAAATTGGAATCGTTTCAACCAGTTTCTATGTCTGTACGTTAATTTAAATTTACTTCCGTTTTTTAACATAATTAATGAACTATGAACTATGAAATAAAATGACTTCCTTTTAGTGAAATATCTCTACTAACAATTCCACATACTAATCAATGTCTACCTCTCTCTTTGCCAAAATATATCATTTATGTAATTAGTAGAATCTTAATTAATTTTAACTGAAAGGATTCAGTACAAATACCAGCATCTATTTACGAAATTTAGGGACTCTGTAGATGAAACGTGAGCGAGAAGACCGACTAAATATCTAAAGGTTACCTTACAGTAATACCTCGACTATCACGGGTGTTACGTTCCAAAAACCCCGCGATAGGTGAAAATCGACGAAGAAGAAACAGTACTGTACTGTATATATCTTTTATAATTTGTATATATTTATTTTTTATAAATGCAAAACAACACCACAGAGGGATCGACGTAAGCTTAAATGATAAACCGCGTTAAGTGAACCGCGAGATGGCGAGGGTATACTGTACTTCATAATTTTTATTCAGAAGAAAAGAATATATATCTCTCAACAGATGAGAAACTATCTACCTCATTCACTCTTTCTTTCGCCCCACTCTTTCCCCGCTATCTCATTGATTACACATACACACATCCATAATGATCTCTCTTATTTTCCGGGAAAATCCCGGAGAAAAGGTATCACTTATAACCGGGTTTTGATTCAGAGAGCGAGATAATTTCATTACCTTCGAACCCTCGGTTAATGGTATTTCTGGCGTCGTGAACAGGCATTTTGTCTCACTTACTGCTGTTCTTGCTTCCACTCTCGTTGTCTACATACTCATTTTCGCTGCCTTTATTATGCCTCTGTAAAGAGAGCCTTTAAAATTGCTTATTTACTAATAGACGTTTAAGAGATCAGCTTCCTGCTTCGTAACACCAATTCTTCTGTTTATATTTCAGCACTCACAATAATCATTTGTTATTAGGACTTGACATACCATTGTAGTTACCTCGCATTTCATCGCTTACACTACGGTTTAAGAAGTTGACAAGAATTTTAAGTTCAACATCGCCACCAAAGTTCTATGTGTCTTTTTTTGTTCTATGCATTGGAGCGCCAATTTGTGAACAGCTGAGTACTGCACACTGTTTGTCTTTGAAAATTCAGGACTAACTGTCACGTATTCTGCTCTCATCAACGTGTTCCATACATCTCTCGGGGCTTCGATCTTTATTTTGCTTAGCTTAAAGGGGACAACGAGTCTCCCTGGAAAATTTCCCTTTTGATATTAACTTTCCCTAAGAGTGCGTCACCTGAGTATAGATCTACTTACCATTTCTTCATGCTAAAGCGAATCAATTCTCTTATGATGTCTGCTATACTGAATATACTCAAACATTCACTCGTCCATGAGTGTGGGATCATGTCATAAGCTTTCCTATAATCTAATTATGCTATTGTTAGATTTTTCGTGCTAGCTTTAATTTCATTTCGAACTGCTTTGTCTATGTATAATAGATCATGGGTTTCTTTAGCCTTCTTCCTGAAACCTTTCTGTTCTTCTGGTAGTAAAACTCTGGTTCTCAAGATGCTCGTAAATGCTTCCTGAAAACATACCTGTTAACAACTTCCACACTAATGGTAAGCACTGATTAGTCTAAAGTACTACTACTACTACTACTACTACTACTACTACTACTACTACTACTACTACTAACAATAATAATAATAACAACAACAACAATAATAATAATAATAATAATAATAATAATAATAATAATAATAATAATAATATTAATAAAAACAGAAAAAAATATTCAGACAAATACATAACAAAAGCACCAGGACTTACAAATATATATAACATACAGAAAATTGCACTACTGGGCACTGCACACATCCTACGCAAAACACTTTCAATACAGTAACCATAAGAGCATCACAGCAAACCACAGCACATGCCCAAGGCGCACAGAGCTGCGCTCGGTAGTGAAGTGAAAGCACGTTATAAAAATAAAACTACTGAACAATAATAATAATAATAATCATTATTATTATTATCATTATCATTATTATTATTATCATTATTATTGTTGTTATTATTTTATTATTATTCACATTTCATTTAAAATGCAGCTGTTTGTAAAAAAGCAATAAGGCAATGAGATTGTCTTGTAATTTCTATTTTAGATGAAATGACTACTTTAAAGCTACATTTCAGTTTTGTCAAGTGTTTGTAATTTAACGTGGGAAGAAAAACAGACAAATTACTGTGGATTAAGAACTGAAATAGTTTCTTTTAAAATCAATTTATCAACTTCATCACCACCAACAGCTACAAAAAAAAGCAATAATAACAAAAACACCGAAAGCACAAAAAAGAACAAGAAAAAATAAAATAAACAGTTATGGAAAGAACAACAACAAAAATGCAATGGTGAAATCGTCGACGACAACATTTACCACAGCACCATCGTCGTCGTCCTCGTCATTGTCGTTGACGTCATCATCATCAGCAGCAGCAGAAGCAACAACATTAACAACTCCACCAACAACAATAACAAAAACAATAATAATAATAATAATTATTATTACAATGCATGACTACGTTATTCAACAAACAGAGGATGTTGGAAGTAAAGAACGATAAATGTGGTTGACTGACGGAAACCCGAAACGAAAAACCGAAGCACTAATTGTAGCTGCTCAGGATCAAGCCATTAAGACAAATTTGGTAAAGGCAAACATTGATAAAATTTTAGCAAGGGAGAAAATGCAGGATCTGCTCGAAAGGAAACGAAAATATTGAGTATCTCTGATGTGAATGCAGTAAACTTGCACAAAATGAATACATGCACAGACATGATGGTAGCTTAGCGTGTGAGTTTAAAGTAGCTGAAAAATGATATGAACAGGAGACAGACGATGTGCTAGAGAATATGACTTATAAGATTTCATGGGACTTTCTCTTAAAGGCTGATCATATTATTGAAGTAAGAAGCTCAGATATAACTGTAGAAAACTAAAGATACGATGTAAGATCATGGATTTTGCCACAAGGGTTACAAGTAATAATACTTTCTACTGTAGGCACATGACCTGAAATTTTTGGGGAGGATGTATGTCGATCATGTCAACCCCAGTACTTGACTTTATCATGTCAACCACAGTACTTGACTTTATCGATCCCGAAAGGCGGAATGGCAAAATTGACCTTGGCGGAATTTGAACTCAGAACGTAGCGGCAGGGGAAATACCGTTAAGCATTTCGCCCGGTGTGCTATCGATTCAATAATAAACACATACATTGGACGTGAAAGATCATGGAAGACATAAAATAAACGGTGGAGGTGGCTGAACAAATTTATATGAATAGAGCATGGATGTGAGGAGGATGTATGAGAGACGGATTGAAACTTCAGTAAAATATAAAAACCATATAAAATATTAGACAACACAGTAATTAAAACAAGATATATATAATTATATAAAACCTTTGAAGCTATTGGTTGCCAATATACACATGGCTAAGTCGGGCTGGACCATCGAACAATTTGCCATCTTGAATTTCGTTAAAATGGTCCTTTTAGAACCATGGGAATGAATAAAATCGTAAGAGTCCACAGGAGCTGATTTTATTAGATTTCAGAATTTGGATGATGATATTCTTATCTATACAAACCAATGAAGAATTCGCAAGACTTTAAACACCGTTTCAAGTATATTCAAAACATGGAAATGCCCCGAATGGATTATTTCTTCCTTTCAAGAGGAAGTGCAAAGTGCAAATTTAAGGACATTTATTAGTGAAGGATTTATTGGAATAGCGTTGCATCTTGATGCAAAATCTATATTTACGTTTAAAGGAATTGGATATTGATGAATGAATGAAGAGGAAAAACCAAAACAACCCCCCCCCCCAAAAAAAAAAAAACAAGGCAAAATAATTCGAGATTTATGGAAATGTTGAGGCCATTTTACTCGCTCTTTTAAGCTTGTATAGCATGGAATCTGGGTTTAGCAATTTTCTTTCTTTATTAAGCAAAGAGATAAGCAGACCATAGAACATAATTAGTGGATCCAACACTCAAATATGCTAAGTTTTATTCATGAGCTCTTCTAAGCCTGCCTCACCAAATCCATCTTTCCCATTCCAAGGTGCGCTTGCTTTTTATATTTTACTGATTCTTTTCTTATGAAAATTATATTGGTAAATAAGTTTTGAAATTTAACATTCTATTAATTTATTCGAGTATCAATGGAAATTAATTTCTGTTATAAAAGGACGCATCAAACGGAAAATTTATAAATCTATTAGTCATTCTTCATACAATTTTTCTGAAGAAATCATTAGATTTGTTGGGATGCAACACATATAACGTTGCAGAGAATAACTGTTCAAATTGAATTTGATGTTGATGTATGTCGTAAACTCTTAAAGTGTGTATTTGGACAATATGATACATGTATTATGTCAGACAAGGAGAGAGCAACTGCTGTGTTACTGTAGAAAGGTAGAAAGAGGATTATGAGTCGGTGTGCTTGTAAGTGCATCATGCAGGTGAGTGGCGATTAAGCCTAATATGTTACGATAAAATATTCAAATGGACGATACACAGCGTATGAATAATTAAAACTCGTAAAGATTATGTTTACATAGAGTGGGTTAATAATTCATAAGCTAAATGGCGCCTACTGCAGTGATGTCGAAATATGCCATCAATGGTAATTTTCCGCGTCTTGATGACACTAGATTAGCATATATATTGCAGCATCTAATAAAAGACTACGGAATTACAGCTGCATTTGCTTAATTCATGGAAAAGAAAACAACAACTACGGCGTTGGTTTAAAGCAGAATATATTATAGCAAATCAGATATTTACAAACATTCACTTTGCTGAAGCTCATATTTTCTTTCACAGTTAAACTATTTTACTCATTTACAGATTCCTGCCTGTTGATTGCGGCCGTGTTCGGTTCTGGCATTATATAAAACATACGTATTATGGATTTCCCCAAGCTCTTATTCTTCCAATTAATTAGATGACGAATTGGCAGAGTAATAGAGTTTTGCGTAGAACGATCGCTCTCCGAGTTCAGTTCCTTCCGTGGTCAACTTTTCCTTTCATCTTTGCGGTGTTGATAAGCAAAATAACGATAAGATCCATTCAACTATATGAATACTATTGGCTGAACAAAACAACATATAACTGACGATCGGACAAACCTAATGGGGGACAGAGATTCGTGGCTCGGAGGCGTTTAAAAGAATATCCACTGAGGCGTTTTATGATGAAGATGGAGAGCAATAATAATAATAAGAAGAAGAAATAAAGAATAAGAATAACAATTATATATTGAGGATTGTGCATCAATATGTAACTGTAATCTCCCCGTCTATCCCTCTAACTTACATACACACATACACACATATGTAGGTATGTATGTATATACATGTATATATATATATATGTATATATATACATGTGTATATATATGCATGTATATACACACATGCATATATACATGGACAGACGCACACTCGTGTATACCGTACATATTAATAATTACTTAATGTGTACGGCATACGCATGTATGTGATATATAAATGTGTGTGTGTGTGTGTGTTTGTGTGTGTGTATGTATGTATGCACATTCTTACATGTGCATTTACACATATATACATATAAATTTGTGCTCGTGCGTGGTTATATGCAACCTTGATGTGTTATTTTAAAAAATATTCTAATTTTATTCTGTACCCAGAGTTGATTCTAGAAGACACTTTTACTTATATTCCAACCTTCAACGAATATATTGAAATTTCAGATAAAAATTCTCAGCCGCCATTTTCTAACTGCAATCATTGTAACTATAAATAGAATTCCATGGTCACAATCTTTATCCATTAATCACTACCTATATCTCGGGAAAGCGT
>NC_068993.1:11202164-11203462 GCF_001194135.2 Octopus bimaculoides
TATATATATATATATATATATATATATATGTATATATACATATTTATATATGAGTGTATGTGTGTATGTATCTACCTGCTTGTATATATATATGTGTATATACTTATATGCACAAGCAGATAGATAGTACAGACACTAAAACATACATACACTCTAGACTGACATACAAATACAAATACACAGATACCTTCATATATATATATGTGTGTATATTTATATATCTATATATATATATATGTATATATGTATATATGTATTATATATATATGTATACGTGTATCTACATATATATATGTATCTACATATATATATATTATAAATATGTACTACATATATATATATTATAAATATGTACTACATATATATTACACACACACACACACATACGCACACACACATACACACACGCACACACACACACACACACATATATATATATATTACACATACACACATACACCCTCACACTCACAACGCACACACACATACACACACACACATATATATGTAACACGAATATTTACATTATCTATTGGAAGTTTTACATCACGAAAAATAAGCACGTTGATGTACACTCACTATCATCCAACCGCATCATCTATTGAAACACGCGCAGAGTCACACGGTCACATACACACGCACACAAAAACACTCAGAAACACACTTAAACACACACACACATACACACACACACACACACACACACATACACAGCTATACATATATAAAGTCTAATATCACTAATATTGTCGTAGCGGTTAATGCAACAATTCTCGGTGTATTTAACAGATAATTGTATCTGAAGGGACGCTAATAATTAAATTTATTAATTATCTATTCAAATAAATTTGATTAATCACACAATACACTGGTTTTTTTCCTATTTTTGAAATATTTCTTCAATTTTTTTTTCCACACGTATAAAATATATTGTGTGTTATTTTTTTCTTATATATATTTTCTGCTTGGAAGCGAATACAGAACACTAAATAATATGTATATATATTGTAACTGTAACGGATGCACATATACGTATGTATATATATCTATGTGCGTATAAAAATGTGTGCACGTGTGTTTATTCATATATACACGCACATCTATATCTATATATTTGTGTATATATATTTATATATATGTATATATGTACATATATATGTATGTGTATATATATACATATATATATATATGTATATAGACTCATACACGTATATCTATATGTATATTAATTGCTATATACATACATATATGTATGTATATATATATATATATATATATATATATATATATATATATAT
>NC_068993.1:11203716-11206864 GCF_001194135.2 Octopus bimaculoides
ATATATATATATATATATACATACCCACATATAATTACACATATATACACAAATGCTTATATGTCTCTGTGCGTGTATGAACAATTTTATGCATATGTATTATATACATATATGTACATACACGCACAGGCACACACGCATGCACACACACACACACATATTTATACGCATATCCAAATACACATCTGTACATCCGCATTCATTTTAGCTTTCTTTTACTCATTTTTGTTTCGTATCTCCACCCACACCCTTACACATCAGCAAAAGCACATAGTCCTACACACATGCACATACATATACATATAAGCGTGAGGATGTGTGTTTATGTGTGGGGAGTGTAGTGAGTGTGTTTTAGTCTTCTCCGGTGTGCTTGTATGCGCATCCGATTGTAAGAGTCGAGTTGTTGGCGTTTGAGAAAAATTAGATAGAAAATAAATAAGTGTAAAAAAAAAAAAAGAAAAGTAACGAAAAATAAATACGATGGACGTTGATTGATTTGGACACCGAATACAACATATCGATTTTCTTTTTCACTTGTCAGATGGATTACTTTACTAAAATGAATCAATACAGAAATTAAGTTACAGATTTTTATTTAAAAGACAAACAGGTGATGAACGAAACAGAGACAATCGCGCGTGCGTCTAACATTTTTTTTTGAACGTTGCTATAAATAAGACTTATCTATGTTTAGTATTAGAGGAAATGTATCGTTAGGACCTATGCTGATTCTTATATATCTTGTGTAGTGTATTATTCTGTTATCTAGAGAGCTTCAATCTTAATCAATGAATAACAATACCAGTTTGTCAAGGATTGCTGTTGTTAGTTTACGTTCGACACCAAGTTTTATTTGACTATGTAGCGCTGCTTATGGAGAGAAAAATAAAGAGAGAAAAATAAATTGCATAGGAATAAATTTGACAGTTTTGTGTCGATTTGAGTGCCGGCTGCCACTAGAAGTCCGGGGACTTGAGTATATAGGTATATATATATATATATATATATATATATATATATATATATATATATATATATATATATATATATGTAGATGTAATGTGTGAAGATATTTAAGAAAAGACAAAAGAGCTATAAAAAGTTTGGGGCAGCCGCCACGTAACGTTTCAAGTATATTGAATCTATTAACAAGTTTTTCTGAGGTTTGTTTGATCGACTACCTTGACTACAAAAGCTTTAGTTGTCCACACCAAATGCATTAGACAGACAGGGGGGAGGGAGAGAAAGAGAAAGAAAGAAAAAGAGACAGACAAAAAGTGAGAGAGAGATAGAGAGAGAAACATTCAGGGTAGGAGAGGCTGAGAGAGTGAAAGACAATAAATAAACTTACAGCGATATCTTTAGAACACAATCTCTAGTTTTTAACAAATGTATTGGTAGAGATTTTATAACCTGTTTTAACAAAAGAAATAATAATAATAATAATAATAATAATAATAATAATAATAATAATAATAATAATAATAATAATGATAATAATAATAATAATAGTAGTAGTAACTATTGCAGTTTTCATGTTTGAACATAATCAGGTAAATACTCGCTAAAAAATTATCGCTCGAATATTATATTAGTTTTCTAAAATCACATTTATCAAAACTGGGTACAGAATAAAATTAGAATATTGTATTAAAATACGATCGTGATTGTCTTATGCTTGAAACAACTTCTTTTTGTTTCCTTTTTTACTTCTTTTTTATATCTTTGATCCTTAAACTATTGATTCGAGAGTCAGGGAACAATCGATACATTGAGATACTTTCATTATATAACGTAAAAATTCTATAAACTTCGCTCATATAATGTCGACGTGAAGCGGCTTGGAATTTGTGCGTTCAAATACACTACAGCTCATTGCATTTCTGCAGAGCTAAGCATAATACAGACGTTTCAGTTCACCTAGTTGGTATTGTGGTTTGTCCCAAGGTCGGCCTTCATTGAGCAAAGCTGTAATCGAAGGCATTCTAAACATGACCATCTCGTATATTTAATACGTTCAAATAACGCAGGGCAAAGGCGAGTGAGCTGGTGTTCAATGTTATCAGTGTGAAAGTGAGTGAGCTGGTGGTACAGGCACAACAGAAACAGGAAGTAAGAGTGAGAGAAAGTTGTGGTGGAAGAGTACAGCAGGGTTTGCCACCATCCCCTGCAGGAGCCTTATGAAGCTTTAGGTGTTTTCGTAAGAACGTGGTTTCGATTTTCGGACCAGGCGGTGTATTGTGGTTCTGAGCAAAAACACTTCAATTTACGGTTCACTCTGTTGTAAACGAGCAACTCTGCGACAGACTGGTTTCCCGTTCAAGAAAATGTTGGCCTACATGCCTAGCGGCGGGATGGCATCATTCGAATGATACGAAAATGCGAAAAAGCGTATTGTAACCAGCAGCATGTAGCAATCTCCAATAGTTTTGTTTACACACACACACACACACACACACACACACACACACACACACACACACACACACACACACACACACACACACACAGATATATATATATACACATATATATGAATATATATTTATGTATACTTGATAACGCATGACTAAAATATCGAGTGTAGCTGTATGAGATTAAATATGAAACAATTGTTTCATCGTTTCAATGTGTTTTCAATCACTTTGCCTTCGTACACCTAGAGAAACATTCTTTAACGAACCTCTTCTTTAAGTGCTCTCCAACTGAACAACATTATTCTTATGACGTTGGTGAGCTGGGTCATTTTATAACAAAATATTCTACAGGCTAGATTCAGCAGATTATTGGAAATTTGCACAAGCATCTTTTCGGTATGTTTATTAATACATTCATTAAAATATGTAAGTTGGAAGTAACACTTATTCCGTCGAGTTTATTTAGATTTAACTAATGCTTCAATCTTAGACAATGAGTCTTCTCCATTCTGGTGTTAGTTTCTGAAGAAGTGCTGAAAGCCAACCAGAAACGATGAGGAAATGTATTAATAATTGTTTAATAGGCTAGAAATGTGTATGTTTGTTATTTATTGGAGCATAAAGGAAAGCCATTGTTCCACAATATTCTATATACAAATCATATATATATATATATACATATATATGTACACACACACACACACACACACACACACACACACACACACACA
>NC_068993.1:11207078-11208775 GCF_001194135.2 Octopus bimaculoides
ATGTTTATATACCAAAAAGATTTTCTAACATTTTTCTAACATTTTTCTGACATAATTTAAATATATACTTTAACCATGTAACACAAGCCTTCTGTAGGTTTTTCACTCTTATTATCTTTTATACATATAAGTATATATATATGTATATATATGTATGTATGTATATATATTTTTATATCCTGCCACAGGTTGGTATATATGAAATTAGGTAACGTAGGTTTAATGAATGTTTTCACACGACGTACTTCTTGAGACTACAAAAACGCTCCTTTTTTTTAGTTGCCACGCAGGGCAGAACAGAAAGGGGACGGTACAAGGACAAGGGAAAGAAAGAAAACGAGTGGAAAAGATGGAGTTGAAAAATGAAAAAATGGAATGAACGCCACTCGCCCCCACGACCGAGCAGTTTCATTGAGTCTTTTTTTTACAACACATTAAACTAATTTTTCCTTTTTTCCTTCTAAAACACCATCTACACAATCAAAAACTATGATAACATTTACAGTCTCTATGTTGGATCCTATTATACGCAATTACATGCTCTTTTTTTGTACACAATTACAAAAGATTATTTATTCCGTTAAAACATGGCTGTGATAATCACCGTTCAAAACTGAGTCAAAACTTTAAGCTTATAACTACCCCCTCACCTTCACTCCCCTTCCTCCTCTCCCTTCAACTAATCGCGCGGAAGCGTTACGGACGGGCTAGGTGACGGAAAAACAAGCAGAATTTTTATAAGATTGATTTTCTGTCATGATATGTTAATTAAGAATGACACAGATATTGGTGTTTGGGTGATTAATAGATTTAGAAACAAATCTTTTAAAATTCGTTCGTATTATATTGAATCACATGAGGTGCTTTCAACCCCTTCAACCAATGAGCTGTGACAATCGTGGGGAACTTTCCACACTTTTATTATAGTCCTTGCTTAGTATTTCTGAAACACAAACTTTAAAATTAGTTGCATGTTATATTCATTCGTATTAGACTCTTTCAGCACCTTGAGCGAATGAACTACTCCAGTCTTGGGGTGGGGTCACCGCTCATACCGTTGCTGCAAATATTAATACGATGTCACTACCCTCATGAGTATTACTTGTTTGTATAAAGTAGGTTTGTCTGGGATCGTACATATTAGATATTCCAAGTGGTTTTTAAATGTATCGGCATCAAGCTCTTGTAGAGCACTTATATTTTCTAGTAGAATTTTCGGTAAATGAATCCCAAACTATTTCTCTATATAATCTTAAATATTGACGTGGAGGTTTGGAATTTGGCAAGATGGACTGGAACTTGCTTTGATCATTTGCATAGGACTTAACATCAAATATTTACTGCCAGGTCTCTCAGATCTTCAAGATAAATATTACTGCACATTTTTCTATTCTTTAATCCAGGGATTAGAGACCTAACGCTTTCAAACTTTACCAGTAGTTCATCTGTTTGATCGTGTAACATCAATCATGAAGCACAGACAATTCACATGCAAAAACAAAACGCGTTAGTCCAGTTTTGACACGAAGATAATAACACATTCGAAACATATTTTAAAGCGTAAATCCTGGAAATATATAGAAAGCGAAGGGGGAAAACGAAAGACATTATTCTGTTCCTATTCAGAACGATAGCATACAACTCAAATTCACAACTTGTAGAAAAAAGCCAAAAGTATATGGTTGTATTCGATTTAA
>NC_068993.1:11208785-11212745 GCF_001194135.2 Octopus bimaculoides
TATATATATATATATATATATGTAGTTGTATGTGTGTGAATATATGTATACGTGACCATAGAATTCTTTACTCATACGTCGACACTTATTCGCCTACATTTTCAACTAGTTTTGATAAAAAAAGAATTATATCAGAATTGATGCAACGCCAACAGAACGAATAAAACTTTTTACGGAACTAAAAGTATACACAAATGTATATATACATACACACATATATAAATATGTATACATCTATGTATACGTATGCATACATGTATATATGCATACATACATACATATTTCTATTCATATAGATTTATATATATATATATATATATATATATATATATATATATATATGTATATATATGTGTGTGTGTGTGTGTATACGTATGTATATATGTATATATATATATGTATGTATGCATATATATATGTATGTATATATATATGTATGTATATATATGTATGTATATATATGTATATATGTATATATATACATACATATATTTAACAGATATAAACCATGACATAATACAATATAAGATATAATGTAATATGGTAGTATATATGTGTGTGTGTGTATCTGTGTGTGTGTAATTCATGATAGGTACATATATTAGTTAGGAAATTTCATATCCGAAGGTAAGTTGAGAAAAATGGGGAATCACGAAGCAATAACTATTATCACAAGAGTGATATTTAAAACTAAAGAAACGACACACCTGCGCACATAGCACGCATTCCCACACACATCGGGACACCCACACACACACACACACACACACACACACACACATCCTCACACACACACGCATGCTCACACACAAACAGTACTGTGCGCTGGTGTATGTGTGTGTTCGTACACGTGTTTGTTTCTATGTGTCTGTGCATATGTGTGTGTGTGTGTGTGTGTGTGTACATATAAGCATTCGATGTGAATGATTGATGAACGTTTCTTAGAGGCTGTTAGTCTTCGTTGAAATGAGCTAAATTTTTGAAGTTATTTGACATTTATTAAGACACCTGCTTCTATAACAGAAAGCCTACCAGCTGGATGTGACATTTACTTCGGCTCTAGAAAAATATACATTATAAATATACATCAACTAGCCTATATCATGCGTTAGGGTCTCGCATATATAACATACTAAGTCGAAAAGTTTTCATGAACTAATATTATCCAAGTAATTAGTCGACTAAGTCTCCCTTTCCCAGAAACAGGCAAGGTATGTAGATCTCCTGGTGATGAAAGATTTTGGAAAATAAATGATGTAGACTGGAATCGTTATATATATTAAAGTCAAATGATGGAAGCCAGCTTATGTTTCTATATTATTTGGTTTCTTCAGCGAGGTATATTTTATTTAAATGGCATATCTATGAGACATGTAGGAAAGAAGTAAAAGGAAAGGTGGTGTGGTAGATGGTATCAACAATATGGCTGAGAGAATATATCTTAGGGTAGCCCTCTGCAACATAAATATACAGCATGGTCTCACGCATGAAATATAGTCGTTAGATGAAAATTTTCGATCAGCGAGAGCGTATCCTAGCAATTACGAGACATCACACCGTCTAAATGGTCGAAATCCTTATTTTTGTTGTTGTTGTTCTTTATCATTCTTTCGTTCTTCTCCTCTTGTCAGACAACTGACAAAAATATGAACTGTACTGGAGGAACAAGGTTTCCTATCCTGTCGTTCTAAATGAATTCCGAAACCATTCCGTATAGGGACAGTAGATTATTTTTATTTTTGTAATATATAACACGAAACGATTCATCATTACTAAATTCGGGGCCCAGGGCCGCACCGATTGCGAATTTTGTTTTGCAACCTTCCTTGGTCCTTTGTATTCTATTTTCGATGACATTGAGATTTTTAACGGACAGCTTGAAATTTTCAAGCATTAAATTGCTCTGTGTTCTTTTTGCTATTCAGGAACTTAGAAAGTAAATATTGTTAAAAAAAGAGAAAGAGCACATTTCTATAACAAAAGACAAAAAAAAAAAAAATGAATATGTAAATGCAAACACTGAATTTGAGAGCCTAGCGGTACTGCATGTTTATAAGGACAATATGTTTATGTTTCTTTGATCTCTTTGGGGGAAATATATGTTGAATGTATCAATAACAACCAACAGAAAAAATTCCTTTAGAAACAATAATAAAGTAAATGGAGTAAAAAATATCAACAACATCAACACTGAAACAATATTGTTGAAGATAGAATGCAATATGACAATTACGAATATATACCAATAAAGCCAAAACGGCTCTATTATAATCAATAAAGCACAAAACAAAATTAAACATTATAAAATGAACAACAAGACCCAAACTCATAATGAAATGGAAACAACATTAGCACAGTAAATATAAAGGCAAAATGTAAACTATAAATGTAACGCATAATTGCATTTAGTTCATATGCAATTATAATTGTTTGAAACATTTAATTTTTGTCATGAAAACATCAAACGAATGTATATAAACTGCGTAGTTCGTGGTTTTGAAAAGTGGATTTACATGTTTGTATTTGAAAACAAAGCGAGACGTGTTTTATACAAAGATGACACTTAAAAGAGAGACAATGAAACTATAATAGAAGTATAGAAAGACCATTTAAGACACGGTCTCACAACTTCTCATCGAGGCCTCTATCCTATACTTACTGACCACTATACCATGATTCAACGGCTATTCTATTTCCCACGTTGCTAAACTTATTTCAGCGTAGAGAAAATTCTCGAAGCTGTTTGTGAAATCTTACTTACGTCAACTCAGTAGATCACTGAAATGAATGGTTTGATTGACTTTCATTCCATAGTCGCAGGCATGGCTGTTTGATTAAGAAGTACACTTTGTAACCACGTGATTTCTATCTATCTATCTATCTATCTATCTATCTATCTATCTATCTATCTATCTATCTATCTATCTATACCCTTTCAAACGAAATGCACCTAACGGACACAAACTTGGGTGTATTTTAGTTTTCGACAACCTTCAAAATATAAGTGACAAATAAATTGTTTGTCTATGACTGAAATATATGCGCCTGCACACAATTTTCAGGTATTTTCAGATTTAGAATTAGTTCAATATTAAACTTGTATTCTGTCCTGCTATAAATCCTAAACACCTCTATAAGAAAACAAAATCTCTGAAATGTCTGTGCACAATTACACAAAATTTTCACAGGGAACAGAAAATAAAGCGAAAGTAATTTAATAACAGCAAAGCTTAAATGATGATCGTTTAAGCCATGTACGTAGATGACAGGATATATATAATTAACACTTCAATACAGGACAAGAAAAATATGACAGCTGATGAAAATATTGTGAGTTTGATAAAATATTGTAGCCGCTCAGAGTAAAATTTATATACATGGATGTTGAGTGGAAATATGTAAGAGAGAATGAGTGTGGGAGAATTAAAGATTAAAGTGGGGGTGAGAATGAGTGAGGGAGAATGAAAGATTAAAGTGAGGGTGAGAAAAAGTGAGGGAGAATTAAAGATAAAGTGAGGGTAAGAATGAGTGAGGGAGAATTAAAGATTTCAGAAGAGAAAAATGAATGAAATGTAAATATTTAGAGAGAAGTATTCATGGAATACAACTGATTGACAAGATTATGAATCTGAACGAAAAATAGCGATAGATTATAAGAGAGGAAGATAAGAGAGACAGAGAGAAATATGGTAAAGTAGACAGACAGAAAAAGAGAATGGGAAAGAGAGAGAGAGAGAGAAAGAGAGAGAGAGAGAGAAAGAGAGAGAGAGAGATAGAGATAGAGAGAGAGAGAGAGAGAGAGAGTAGGAAAGAGTATGAGGTGAGAGGGAAGAGAAGGAGACAGAGAGCAAAAGAGAAATGCGGAAATTTTACCTGCACACTTTTCTTTTATGTCTTTGATTCTCACAATCTAACAAAAGAATTATGATGACACATGCACGTATTTATGTATGTATGTAT
>NC_068993.1:11213424-11221004 GCF_001194135.2 Octopus bimaculoides
CATACATTCTAAAGAATTCCTCTCTCATTTACCATTTCATTGAATCTGGTGAAAATTCTTCAAATATCTTTGTTGCTACTAAATGAAAAAATAATAATAATAACGATAATCATAATAATAATAATAATAATAATAATAATAATAATAATAATAATAATAATAATAACAATAATGAAAATCGAATCAGGGAATGACAAGGAGAGCGAATAAGCGAGAAAGATAAAGAAACTGACAGTAAGCGAGGGAATGAGAGATAGAGAGAATAACTGAGAAGGATTCAGATATACAGAGAGGGTGGATGAACGACAGGAAATAACTTTTTTGAATACAGCACAATACAAAGATTACAGTATGTTGTTCCGTTGTTAATGTTTTTGAAATAGTAACGTGTTCTATAATGTTCTATAAATTTGAGCATGCCTCTCATTATATATATGTGTATAGGTGTGTGTGTGTATATATATATATATATATATAAATAACTACTCAAATATGTGCTGGTAAATCTGTTTATATGTTTTATGTATATTTGTCTATGTGATGTAGTATATAGATTTAGATATATGTATGGATTTATAAAGGTATGTTTAGCCTTGTAATTATTATTATTTTATTTTTTTTCCAGAGAAATAGATTTTTGGAATATATTTTTTTTGAGATTCCTTCAGTTATGGAAGGCGTTGGAATCATTATTTTCTTTGGAATGGTTACTTTTACATTATCAATATTAATTATTAATTGTAATCCCAGTCTCTTCTTCTTTCTTTTTTTCTTCTTCTTCTTCTTCTTCTTCTTCTTCTTCTTCTTCTTCTTCTTCTTCTTCTTCTTCTTCTTCTTCTTCTTCTTCTTCTTCTCTTGCTCCCGCTCATCCCACCTCTTTCCTCCCCTCCTCTTCTTCTTCTGTTGCTGATGCTCTGCTGCTGCTGCTGCTGCTACTACTACTACTACTACTACTGCTACTACTACTACTACTACTACTACTACTACTACTACTACTGCTCCTTTTTCATCTTCTTTTTCTTCTTTTTTTATCAGAGTAATACTGCTCTCGTTATTTTTGTTGTTGTCGATAGCATCACTACTAGTGGTATACCTACCAGTTGTAGTAGTATTATTAAAGAAGTAGCAGCAGTAGCAGCAGTAGTAGCAGTAATAATTCTTATTTTTGTTACTATTTATATTATTATCTATATTTTCTTTAACTTGTTTTGTATTTCGTGTATAATATTTGTTCCTCAATTTGTTTTTTTTGTTTTTTGTAATTCTATTTTATTTCACTTTCATTTTTAGTTACTAGCAACTATTTATTATTTGTTTCTTCTTGTCATTTTCAATACATATTTATTTATTCATTTATTTATGTATTCATTTATCTAATTTTTTTCTTTGTCTAATGTTAAAATTTCATCTCGCCATATTGTTGTTGTGTATTAATTATATTTTGGAAACAAATGAATTTAATGCGACATTAATTAATTTACTACATCTGTATCTGCTTCTCTTTATCATCTCTAACATTTGTGGTATTCTCAGGGAATGATTCGTGCTGCAGCTATTGCTGTTCTTGTTCTAATTGTCATAGTTATTGTTATATTTTTCCTTATTTGCTTTCGTTTTGGTGCTGATAATTATTGATGTATTTTTCAACTCTTTCTAGTGTTCATATTGAAATATCTATTGACGTTGCTACTGCTTCTGTTATTTTTGTGATTGTTGCTAATATTTATTTAGTTATTTTATAAAGAATTTTTTTTTTTTTTGCTTCTTAAAGTTGTTGTTGTCCAAAAATATGTGAAGAACTGGGAATGGTAAAGTTTGGAGCAGAATCGATGGATTTGTTGTTTACGCTCTTGGTGATGTATTAACAATGTACAGAATATAGAATATGGATTATGAAATATGGAAATGGTAGTTGCATTGTTGCTGGTGTTACTACTGCTCGTGGTGGTGTTTCTGGAATGGTAATGCTGGAATTGATGATGGAAGAATGCTAGTGGTGATGTTAGTGGTGGTGGGTTCGTTGTGATTTTTGGTAAAATCTTTGAAATAGTGACAGCGTTGTTGTTGTTGCTGTTGGTGTTGGCAGTGGTGTTGGTGGCGGTAGTGTTGGTGGTGCTTGTGGCGGTGGTAGTGTTGTTGGTAGTAGGGGTGTTAGTGGGTGTGTTGCTGGTAGCAGTGGTGGTGGTCGTTGCGGTGTCTGTAGTTGGTAGTGGCGGTAGTAGTGGTAATGGTCGTGATAGTAGTAGCTTTGTTGGTAGTGAAGGCGGTAGTAGTGGGGTAGTGGCATAGTAGTGGTGATGGTAATGGTAATGTTGATGTGGGTTGTTGGTGGTGTTAGTTATGGTGTTTATAGTGGTGGTGTTGGTGGTAGTGGTTGCAGTAGTAGCGGTGACAGTGGCGGTGGTAGTGGTAGTGGTGGTGGTCTGGCAGTCTTGTTGTTAATGATTATGGTCGTAGTAATAGTGTCCATGGTGACACAAAGTTAGAATGGTAATGATAAAAAGATCGCTTGTTTGAATGGTGGTGCCTCACGTTGGTCTTTGTTGAATGGTGATTATAATAATGTAGAATGGTTACCATGGTGACCGTTGCAAGGTAAATGGTTATCTAGCACTTAGATATACAGTAATCACTCGCCATATCGCAGTTCACCTCTCGCTTCCTCATTACATTGCGGATTTTTCTGGCTAATATATGTAATATTATATTGGTGACTCCTCACCATATCGTGGGTTTCTGCATTTATATATTTTTCAACTTTAATCATTTCTGTGGTAAAATAAATATTTTCACACGTAAAAATTAATAAATAGAACTACAGTACACTACTGGGAGAATTCACAAAAAAAAAACAACGACAACAGACGAAGACAGGTGGTGTAGAAAACAAATAGGTGTATTAGTATGACGCTCGGGAATTGAAAAAGTCTTTAACGTTTCGAGCCTACGCTCTTCCACAGAAAGGAACACAGAAAGAACCAAGGAGAGAAACAAGGAGAGAAAAAATGTGTGTAGTGGTCAGCGATCTATCATGGTGAATGTTCTACTGCACTGTATAACACATATGATATATTAAAAGAAAATACGTAGTGTACCGTAAGTGAGTAAACAAAGAATCTCACATCAGGAGGTAAGTGTGTGGTGTTGTTTTGCATTTATAATAAAATAAATATATACAAATTATAAAAATAACTTAGTATTATAATTCATTTTTATGATTTATAACATATACTCGTTGACTGGGTCTTTATATAAGTTTGTCTACAAATTATAGTAGCTCTAAGCTAATATAAGTGGAGGTGCGTGGCGTAGTGGTTAGGGTGTCAGCATTATGATTGTAAGATTGTGTTTTCGATTCCTGGATCGGGCGACGCATTGTGTTCTTGAGCAAAACACTTCATTTCACGTTGCGCATGTCCACTCAGCTGGCAAAAATGAGTAACGCTGCGATGGACTGGCGTCCCGTCCAGCTGGGGACACATACGCCATTGAAACCGGGAAACCGGGCACATAAGCCTGGCTAGGCTTTAAAAGGGCGCATTTATTTCTTATTTAAGCTAAATTAAACACATTGTAGTACTCATCTGTGTTGTATCTTGAGACCTTTAGTCAAGTCAGCCGCATTCATTCCTCTTATGAATTAATACTTTCCAGTATGTTCCAGTAACATTACAGTGATTGTACTCATTTAGCTACAACATAAACAGGCAAAATATTATATACATCCATCTACTATAAATATTGGTATCCTTCCAAAGGAATTTTCTTTCGCGAAAAATAGATAATCACTTCAGCAGATTTAATCGGCAAACGTTTGTCTACAATACAAAATTGAAAAATAAATATATGACTTTATTTGTGGTAAATGCTCTCCTTTAAATAAACTTGTCAAACCATTTAAAGATGAACTAAGTCTTTCAAGTGTGAATATAAAATATCGACGGTACAATAGATTCTGGGGAAAATTAAAGGTTAAAGCACACAAAATGTAAACTACTATAAAACATTTATTCAATCTTTACAGACAAAATGGTATACTGAAATCGATGTTTAGTTACTATAGACTTTTAGTAAAGTAAGGAACCAATAAAAACAAGAAGTAAATAAAACAGAAACGTATAAATTAAAAAAAGAAATATACTCACATAATTACTAGTATCATAAAATTTAACGGCACAACACCAATTACACTTAAACAACTGTATTTTACATTTAAAGATCACAAGGTTAATTTGGAGAAAACTTATCAATTAGGTCCATAAACTCACAAATCCATATATTGAAGTTTTCAGGTAACTTTTTCAAGCTAACGTTAAAACTAAAGTTTATGGAATTATACCAACGCTGTCATTAAGTGTTCTACATGTGTCTTTATTAATGAAATAGACTGTAAATACTTAAGACATGATAAAGACTAAAGACTAAAGACTAATATTCACCTGTCCATAAACAGCTGCTATTAAATGGTGTTAAGTCGTTAGACTAGTTACTCACATCAAAAGCTTTGAAACTAAAATGATCATACACTCCCTCAGTATATCAGTTTCCGGTCACGCCTTGTGTATGAGGAAAAACAGTTTGTCTGTTCATTTCAAGTCCCTCCCAACACGTCGGTAATCAACCAATAATAATGCAGGTATCACGTAATAGCTTAGTTTGTCAAGTGTTACGAAAGGAAAGAAAAAAAAAAAAAGAAAAAATTAACGAAAACAAGCACAAAATAATGAGATGTTCAAAACCCCAGAACAGATAAACACAATGTTTAAAAGTATAAAATTATATATAATATATATATATATATATATATATATATATATATCAGTAAAAAGAAGAGAGATTAGATTTACACAATAGAGGGCTTCAATGATAGAAACTACGAGAGGTAAACCATTGAAGTCACCAGAATTATTTGAAAGATTAGTCACCCGATTATTAACCCTAAGAGAAGGAGCAAGACAATAATATTTGATAGAATATCGAAAATAGAAATATTTATAGACTAGAGATAAAGAAGCAATGTTCTGTAGATGAAAGTGGAGTTGAGTTTTATCTGTCACTTTACGAATAACAATGTTTGAAACTAGCTTTTGAACCTGATAAAAAAGAGAAAAAAACACCAAGAAACACACCAGCTCAAATATGACAACAATATTTCATACTAGAGCGATGCCGCTTAAACAGATAAAGAATACATTCGAAGTTCGCATGCAACGAAATGTGCATTTAATCTAGATCTGTGATATCACCGAAATATACATCTCAAAATAATGATCTCAATATTGTGGGTGGACTCTTATAGAGACGATGACTTTCTGCGCTCAAGTAAGCCCAAACATGAATCGGCCGACAGTGATAGGAAAAACCTTCATGCAATAAAACTCGTTATTGAAACGAACATTACAAGTTTTAATTTTTAGATGACACCATCAAAATTGCTGATTATAGGCGTAGGGGTGGCTGTGTGGTAAGAACTTAGCTTCCCAATCACACGGTTCCAGTATCAGCCCCACTGCTTGGTATCTTAGGCAAGTTTCTTCGACTATAGCCTCGGGTCAACCAAAACCTTGTGAGTAGATTTGGAAGAGGAAATCTGAAAGAAGTCCGTCGAATATATGTGTGTTTGTGTGTGTGTGTGTGCGTGTGTGTGCATGTGTGTGTCTGTGTGTCTGTTTCTATCCGCTGTTGCTTGAGTTCTCCGTAACTTAGCGTTTCAACAAAATTGACCGATTGAATAAGTATCAGGGTTTAAAAAATGTACTGGGGTCGATTCATTCGACTAAAAATTCTTGAAGGTGGTGCCTCAGCATGGCCACAGTCTATTGACCAAAACAAGTTAGAGATAATTAATTAAATAACACAACATCTATGAAAACTTAGCATCAATATGAACGTAAACATTAGTTAAATGAAGAACCTCTTGCTTACCCTCTCAACCAAGAAAGGCAACTTCAAGCATTCATCCACTACCTGTAATGGGCTGTGTATTGTGTTCTTGTGCAAGGCACTTCATTTCACGTTGCTCTACTTCACTCATTTCTACAAATGAGTTGCGAAGACACTAGTGCCAAGATGCATTGGTCTTTCCCTTTCCCTTGGGTAAACAACGGTGGCGTGGAGAGGAGGTACTGGCATGCATGTTCGACTGCTGGTCTTCCAAAAAACAACCCTAGGTTGTGCGTTCGCCGGTGGGGCGACTTACCGCCCAGACTTGTACCCCGGAGGTAGGGCGGCCTCTTAGATACACCCATAGTCATTCGTCACCGACGAATCGAGTAGTTGTTGACTCTTCCAGAAAAGAGATACAAGAACGTTCTATGACGATGTTTTCGGTGTAGAGAGTTTTCGATTAATTAAGAGATTCTTGGCTCGTCAAATAGCTGTTTAGTTCAACACTCGGTATTTTAAATAGAAACATAAACAGCTCGAGATTGATTTGAGAGCGCGAAGGTGGGTTTTAATGTGAGTTTTAAGTTTGTCAGTATATTCGTGTCAAGAACGCACGTGGGTCGGGCTTCCAAAAACAATAAGTACCAAGCTTATGTATTTCACGTTCGATAACGAAGGGTTTTATTTTAATGTGCTAAGTAGATTTCTGTATCAGATAAATATATCGGTAATCTGATCGAGATAATATACGCATTTTTTTTTATATTCGTGAATATTGATCAATTTATACAGGGAATATTCCTTACTGTCCTAAGTATTTCATTCCTACATTAAACACAGACACACACACACAACACACACACACACACACACACACACAAACACACACGCACACACAAACACATACACGCACAGGCGTATGATATGTATATATGTATATTTACAATTAGGTACATATGTATATATGTATAAATATGTATTTATATCTATATATCAATATGTACATATATATGTACATATATACATACGTATATATATATATATATATATGTACATATAGCTATACACACACATATGTGAATATATATATACATACAAACACACACACAAACACATATATATATGAATGCGTGTATATATATATATATATATGTATATATATATATATATATATGTGTGTGTGTGTGTGTGTATGTGTGTGTGTGTGTTTGTGTGTGTCTGTGTGTGTGTGTGTGTGTGTGTGTATGTGTATTATGATAAAAAGTAGGAGAAGGTACGAGAGTGTGCGGCCGGATAGCAATCTTGAACGGACGAGTGTGAATGAAGTGGTTGAGTCAGTAGAGGAGTAGAAATTTATATAAAAAAATAACACTCAGGTGGAGTAGGAGAGATGGTTGGTGTGGGACATATATTGATTCTTGTAGCCAAAAAAACAAAAACCCCAGCTTGTATCTAACAAAGAAACACACACACACATACACTCAAACACACACACACATACACACACACATATACACACGCACACAAAAACTTACGTACATATACATGCATAATCGTATATATATATATTGAGATTATGAAATGAAATATTTTACAACAGCAAACATAAATGAACCTACAACAAGAGAAGAAAATGCAAAACAAGATGAGAAGCCCTTGCGAAAACTTATTGAGTATTTTGAAGTGGTGTAAAG
>NC_068993.1:11223441-11225914 GCF_001194135.2 Octopus bimaculoides
TCTACATGTATATATATTTGAATATATATGAATATATATATATATATATATATATATATATATATATATGTGTGTGTATGTATATGTATGTATGCATATGTGTTTGTATGTATGTGTACACTTATGTGTGAATGCGTATATAAGCATGCGTGTGTGTGAGTGCGTGTGTGTCTGTATAGAGTTTCTCCACATTGATAAACCATATTAAAAGTTTAAAAAAAATACATATAGCTACAAATTCTCCAAAAAATATAAACATGAAATTGATAAACAACATCAACGACATAACTTTGGAGAACAATAACGAATTTATTAGACATTAATTATTGTAAACACAACAACAACAACAACAACAAAAATAACAAAAACAACAACACTAATAACAACAGTGATATGAAAAAAAAAAAACTAAACCCAAAATGCGAAAAATTATTTACAAAATTAATTAATATAATATGACGTATTAATAGAAACAAAGAAACTAAGTCTAAAAGGAATTGCGAAAAAGAATGAAGAAATATTATCCATAGCAACTGAGGCTTCAAGAACACATAGCAGATTTTGATTTTAACATTGCTATTTGCAATTACTCTAATTACTTGCTAAATGAATTGGAGGCACTTGGGGATCTGCTGTGGTGAATTTTGAAACTGGAAACAAATAGCAGTGATGATTCATTCTGTTGCTGACAAGGGACATTAGAGTATGTTTAGGAATGTAACAAAGGGAAAATTTTTATATAATAACTATTAAAAGTTAAACGGAGAATAACAACAAGTATAAGAGAAAATGAAAAACTGTATTGATGGTATATGTATTAACTGACGATGAAAGATGAATATGGTTAAATATCAAATTGGTAAATATGTACAGAAAGAAGAAACGAGGAAACAAATAAACAAACAAGGGAATCGGCAATTGAATGGCACGTTATTAATTCATAGCATCAACCAATGCATTGATATATCACAGAGTTACAATCAGTTAGACTAAACTACAATACTTTTCTAAAGATTTTATCTTCTAAATGTTTATCTCATTCTAACAGCGAAGTGTCAAATTTTACTTACAGTACACAACTATAGACAGAGTGGTTACATAAACTCACAACATACACACACATATGTGTGCATATATATAACACACAAACACACATACACACACACATACACATACACTCACACACACACACACACACACGCACACACACACACAAGCATACACGTATATACACGGAATACACGCATGGAAAAAAAACGTTTTCGGTTATTCAAATATGTTCAAAGATACTCTTTTACTCTTTTACTTGTTTCAGTCATTTGACTGCGGCCATACTGCAGCACCGCCTTTAGTCGAGAAAATCGACCTCAAGACTTATTCTTTGTAAGCCTAGTACTTATTCTATCAGTCTCTTTTTGCCGAACCGCTAAGTTACGGCGACGTAAACACACCAGCATCGGTTGTCAAGCGATGGTGGGGGGACAAACACAGACACAAACACACATACATATATACGACGGGCTTCTTTCAGTTTCCATCTACCAAATCCACTCACAAGGCTTAGGTCGGCTCGAAGCTATAGTAGAAGACACTTGCTGAGAGAAAAGACAGAAAAAAAGCACGTCTTTTCTTTAGGAAGGCAATGATCCTGTTCTCATATATGCATGTATGTATACACATAGATGTAGGTATGTACATATATGTATGGATATACGCATATATTTATATATTATTTATATTATTATATGATCGAACGCCGAGAGAAAGAGAAAGACAGAGAGAGTGAGAAAGAGAGAGACAATCATACAAACGCACGAATATACATGCACGCACACACCTTAATTTGTGATGTCATCGGGGCAGAGTTAAAGACTTCATTATGAGCTATAAGAGGTACAGCAGCTTACGTCTTTTAAATCTTGAAAATTGAAAGCAGAATTTGCATATTCAGAAATGAAATACTCAAATTCAGGTTCGATCTGTAGTTAACAATGAAGCCCCAAATATTACAAGGTTTCTGATGATGCGAAACGAAGTTAATTACATATTTGGAACAAAGCAAATGAACGACTCGCTGTTCTTTCATCAGCGAAACCTTAGTTGTAAATCTTATAACCTCTACAATTACTTCGTTCATACGTTGATGTTTTGATCTTGATTGTATGCGAGATTTCGACTGTATGAGAAGTGACGACAAGTATTAAACATTATTGTCGTTGACGTGTGTGTGTGTGTGTGTGTGTGTGTGTGTGTGTGTGTGTGTATGTATATATATATAACTGAGGTGGCTGTGTGGCAAGAAGCTTGCTTCTCAACCACATGGTTCCAGGTACAGTCCCATTGCGTGGCACCTTGGTCAAGTGTCTTCTGCTATAGCCTCGGTTCGTCCTAAGCCTTGTGAGTGGATGATTTGGTAGACGGAAACTGAAAGAAGCCCATCGCATATATATATATATATATATATATATATATA
>NC_068993.1:11228771-11229465 GCF_001194135.2 Octopus bimaculoides
TATATATATATATATATATATATATATATATACACATTTACAAATATATATATTTACATATGTGGTGGAGTGGTAACACGCTTGCTTCCAACAATATTGTTCTGAGTTCAGTCTCACTGTAGCATCTTGCGTAAGTGTGTTCCACTATAACTTAGAACCGACCAACGTACAGTAATCCCTCGCCACATCGCGGTCCACCTATCACGGTTTATTATTTAAACTTACGTCGATTCCTCCGTGGTGTTGTTTTACATTTATAATAAAATAAATATATACATATTATAAAATGATATAAAAAATATACAGTACTGTTTCTACTTCGCGGATTTACACCTATGGCGGGAGGTTTTGGAACGTAACCCCCGCGATAGTCGAAGGATTACTGCATTGTGAGTGGATATGGTAAACGGAAACTGAAAGAAGCACATCGTATATATATATTATTTTTTATTTATGTGCGCTTTTATAGCCTAGCTAGGCTCATGGGCCCGGTTTCCCTGTTTCTATGGCGTATATGCACCGCCCCAGATGGACGGGACGCCAGTCCATCGCAGCTTTGGTAAAGAAACAGGAAGAAAGAGTAAGAGAATGTTGGGGGTGATAGAATAAGTAGCAGTCTTGAATAAAATGTGCTGGTGTCAATTTGTTCGATCAAAATTCTTGCAGGTGATAGTCCAAGCATGATCGCAATCCA
>NC_068993.1:11229984-11240862 GCF_001194135.2 Octopus bimaculoides
TATATATATATATATATATATATTTGTCGAGTAGAATCGAAAAGATTGCAGATGTTCTGATCCGACTTACGTATTCTATTCAAATGATGCCATTTCTCAGACGGATCTTATGGGCTCCACTTAATTACCGTTTAATTCCAGCTTTCAGCGAATTAAAGCCCAATTACTGAACTGAGACAACGTTAATCCAATCCATTCATATTAACATATTCTTCTTCATTATTCCATTCGTGAAACATTTAATATTATGCTTAGGCTTCTTACAGCCTGTAACCCATCGTAAAACACGATTCCCTCTCGGGAGTTTCCGCGTGATTGATCAAATTTCAAGAATTAACAGCAACATCAGTCTCAAATCATCCATAGATTCTTCAAACAATTCATAAATAATTTGGGTGACGTACATCTAGTTATAAAGCAGAGATAGCAGGCAGAATTGTTAATATGTGGGAAAAATACTTAGCTGCATTTTCTTCTGGCTTTTTGCGTTCTGCGTTCAAATCCCAGCGAGGCTAACTTAGCCTTTCCTACCTACGTGGTCGATAAAATAAATGGCGACAATATAATCCACTTTTGTTCACCTCTCAAAATTGCTGGCCAACGTCCATTTCAGGGAGAATCTTGTGAATGGCCTTGCAAATGCAACGGCTCGTGAGAAAAAATGTCTAGGTGGCTGTGTGCTCCCCACATAGTTTGCTCAAAAGTACATGGTTCTGGGATCAGTCCCGGCACGTCGCACCTTGAACAAGTGCATTTTACTATAACCTCGGGCCCACCAAATCCTTGTAAGCAGTTTTGGTTGTTGGAAACCGAAAGAAGCCCGCCGTATCTATCTATTTAGTCTGTCTCTCTGTTTGCCTGTCTATCTGTCTGTCTGTCTGTCTGTCTGTCTGTCTATCTATCTATCTATCTATCTATCTATCTATCTATCTATCTATCTATCTATCTATCTATCTATCTATTCATCGACAGATTGATATAGCGCCATGTGATGATAATTATCCGGTTCGTCCTCCATCAATTTAATCTTTTTCATCCAATATTTGTTTAATTGTTACGACCATTTTTTTGTGATCGCATTTAAAGGGGTGTCGGGAATATTTAGTGAATTTCAAAAAAATCAATCTGTTTATTGATTGCTGTTGAGTTCTGATGAATTAGTTTTAGCATGGACTGTTTAGAAAGATCTCCGCAGAACATAAAATGGACCAGTAGTTGTTCACATGGAAATGGCATTACGTAAGACTGGTTTACTGAAGCGAAGGAAACATGTGTAAACAGAACTATAAACACAGCTAACGCCATTCTCTGATGTTCTTTTACTCACACAGAAACACACAAACACACACATACACGCATACACACACATATCAACATAAATATGTATATGTATATATATATATATATATAGTTGTACAAATACATGTATACATACACATATTATGTATATATATATTTGCATATATATGTGTACATACATACACATATGTATAGATATTATATTGATATATACTTATATATATATACAAAGATACACGCTCACACACGCACACAGTTACATATACGTACACATACGTTTGACGATAGTGAAGTGTCAGAACGAACGTTTAGTCTTTCGAATAGTTAAATATGTTAAGCAGACCATTACTGTTTTTAGCCATAATAAATCGTTCACAATTTTAAACTATAACACAACAAACTTAGTCGCTGTAGATCTAAGCCTAGGTATCATATATATATAAAAAAAATCTCGTATTGCATAGTATGTCTGAGAAACAGTGACTGCTCATCACTACGTGAGCAAGTCATAGGGGATTACTGTGTGTCAGAGAGCAGATATTCCTGTTGCTAATTACCTTTCAAACATGAAGAAATCCTGCTATACATTCTTGCCTATGATCGTGTGGAATATATGAAATCGATTATCAATTTTGGCGCGAGCGTAATATTCCCAAGGAATTATATTAGCTTTCAAACAGCTAAAATCTAAAATTAGGCTGCGGCATAAATGGACACACAAATGGGATATATGAGGAAGAGAGAGAACAATTATGATGATAAGGTTTTATAAGGCCACTGGTTCCGTGAACTTAATGCCAAAACCATAACGAAAATATGTATAAAAAAAAACAAGGAATGAATTTGACCTCATTTGGGCAGTAACCTCTATCTTACAGTTACAGGGCATCAATACTGGTCACTGTATCTATATTACTTTGCTATAGATAGGAACTGCATTATCGGTGATAATACTCTGTATTGATTCATGGTATTCAATATTATTTTCCAGAAAATAATATTACTGCATAGTGGTTCTGCTCTATATAAACTCGACTACCGAGTTTCAAACCCTGAAAGAAACAAACAAGTAAAACAAATAAACAAACTAAACAAAGTAAAACAAACAAATGCTCAAGAAACCGGTCTAAAAGGAGCCAAATAAGAACCTATATGTAGTCGATGAATATGCTAGAAAGAGCAGTAAAACTCATTTGAATTCCTCGCTAACGTCTGCAATAACTAGCCGCTCTTTTAGATAATGTAGACGTAAGTAAACCTAAAATACACGATGGGCACGTACGAGCTGAATTTGATCATAAGCGTACTTTATCTGGTTTACCCTGGGTTTTAAATGCAGCAACAACAACTGTTCAATCAATAGTAACCAGAACTAATCACAGGAAATGGCTACGTGGAGGCCCTGTGGCGGTTCATTACACAGACGAATATCCAGGTTGTAATAAAACATGGCTGCCGTGATTTTCTACAACAAATAAGTCCAAAAGTGTTTTAATGATTGACATAACGATATTGAATATTATATTGTGCAATTGTAAAACAGAAAAACTACAGAATGTTACTAAAGTAGCTAATGAATTAAAGACACTAATGGCATATAAAAATAATTATTTGTAACCTTGGTACACTGCCATACGTTGCTTTGTTTTTCGTGGGGTGGGGGAATATGTGAGGGTAATCGATGCAATCGATATAATCATTATCACTACATTGCTAGTTGTTTTATCGATTACACAAATATGAAAGTCAAAGTAAAAAGAAAAAAATCTGAGAATTTGAAATCAAAAGTTAAAGGAATATAGTACAATACCATAACACATTTAGTTCCAATGCAGCTCAATAATAATAATAATAATAATAATAATAATAATAATAATATTAATAATAATAATATTATTAATAATAGTAATAATAATAATTATTATTATGGCTTCAAATTTTGCCACAAGGGCAACAATTTTTTGTGGGGGGACAGTCGATTAGATCGATTCCTGTACGCAACTGTTACTTAATTTATCGACCCCGAAAGTAGGAAAGGCAAATAATAATAATAATAATAATAATAATAATGATAATAATAATAATAATAATAATAATGATAGAATAACTTTCAAAGTACAAAGGTCTGGAAGTAGAAGGAATTCAAATGTGGCGCCTAAAAACAGAATAAATCCTATAGGTGTAGGCGCATTAGGTATGATAAAAAAACATTCAGAGAAATACATAACTGAAACACCAGGATTTTCGAGTGTATATAACATAGAGGAAATAACACTTCTAGGCACCGGACACGTCTTACATGAAGCGGTTTCAATACTCATTACTTCATGATTGTGAGCCCGATGCTCTAACCACTGAACCATGTGTCTTCACCACAATATTCACTGGAATATTCTAGACGCAAAAGAAATATAGTGGCCTACCCATTCGAGGCGCAGGCGGCTGCGAGTATAAAGACTCGTTAGTACTGCACCGACGAGTAAGCTCGGTTCCAGGATGATACACCGTATTGCGAGAATCCGGTCGACTTGGAAATGTGTACACATTGTAGTCGTTGTAGATGATTGCGAGAGCTTGTTCGAGAGCTTGACTATAGAAATTTTGGTCTTGCAGATGGCCATCATATCATTTTAAAGTCTTGGAATCGCGAGCAGATCGCCCTGCTTTCAAAGTGACCCCAGGCCACAAGCATTCCCATAACCTATTCTACATTGGATGAGTGAGAGCTAGCTAAGAGGACCACTTGCTTCATATGAAAGGGCAGCGAATCCTTATGTCCGTTAGCTGAAGGCCGTTCCTACCAGTATATCCTTCATATATCCTTCTGTTTATTCTGCGCCATAAATCTGCAATTCCGTCGCGATATTTTGTTTCATCTTCTTGCAAATTTCTCGCGAATGCATATTGGGATTTGTGTGTATATTGGTATGTTATTTTTGGCGAGTTATATACGTTATATAATGGTGAGTTATATACGTTTTATAGTGTTTGTGACGATGTATATGATACATAGGTTTTTGTTGTTGTTCGCGTCTGTGTTCGTTTAGTTCAAGATGTTTCTTTGTGCTTATAGATCCAGTTGTTGAATCGGGTGTACCTTGGCCTCTGTTTTCTTCGCAGTGTTGATATCGCTTGTAGTGGTAATAGTAGTGGAGTTGGTCTTAGGGTTGTGACCTCTCCAAGCCCTCTCCTCTTTAAAAGCCAAATTTCTTTTGGCCTTTTTCAGCTTTCTCTTCACTCTGACGTGGACAGATTAAATTGTTTACAGTTTTCGTATTTATATCATTTTCATTGCAGGCCATATGGGAAAGATGTCAAGGAGAAGTTGAGTTGTGGTTAGAGGATTATATTACTGAGGTTGCTCCTATTTCTGTTCTTCCTGTTGTTGTTGCTGTTGCTGCTTTTGTTATTGATGTTGCTGGTGGTGTTGTCATTGGGTTTCTGCTGCTCTGGCTGGTGCTGTTCCTTGTATTGCTGCTACTTTTGTTACTGGTTTTGCAGCTGTTCTATGGAGTTTACAGTTGCAGTTGTAGTTGGACGTTATTGTCACTGTCGTTCTTCTTATTTTACCAGGTTTTCGCGTAGGCAGCGATGGGAGAATTAATTTGTATTTGCTTTTAGTTGTGGTTAGAAAAATCTTAGATAACTGTTCGCGCCACAAATGTGACGCATTTTCATTTTCTGCCCTTTACCGTCACAAAATCTATTAAATCAGTGCTGTACTGATATTTATTTTATCGACCCCTGAAAGAATGAAAGGCAAAGTCGACCTCGGCGTAAAAAACTCAGAATGTAAAGACGGACGAAATACCGCTCAGCATTTTGTCCGGCGTGCTAACGATTCTGCCAGCTCACCGCCTAAATGATAATAATAATAATAATAATAATAATAATAATAATAATAATAATAATAATAATAATAATAATGATGATGATGATGAGGAGGAGGAGATTGGGATGGGGAATAATAATGATGATGTTTAGGATCATGGTGGAGGTGATGATGATGATGATGATGATGATGATGATGATGATGATGATGATGATGATGATGATGATGATGAAAATAATTTATTTCGACCAGACTTATTTTGGTCACAGACATTTTATTGTTTTCTTTATTGATGTATGAATTTTGATGAAGTAATTATCCGTCTATGTAAATAGTACTGTTATTCCATATTTCTGAGTGTGTGGGACGAACCGTTGGTGACAGCTAACATTAAATGCGATGCTTCACCAATAATACTGATCAGAATAGAACTATGTCGAATTATCCATATCGTTTTGCAAGGATGTGGTTAAACTAATAATTTCCAAGTGAAAATATAAAATTAAATGAATTAAAAAAAAACTAACAAAAAGACATGTATCAGTCATCTTTCTTTTCTCTCAAGCAATCCCCCCCCACCTTTGCTTTCTCTTGAACAGAAATCCCTCCCCCTCTCTCTCTCTCTCTGCCTTTGTAAGTCTTACGATTTCATACTTCACTTTGCTCCGTCTCTCTTTTACTCTCTTTCAATCAAGTATCTTGTCAACAAGAAAGTTGTCACACTAATCCGTTCATTGGTGTTGAAAGAAATAACAGTAATACCAGAGGAAGAATGAGAGATAGGGAGATAGAGAGAAAGAAAGAAAAAGTGAGTGAGTGTGTATGCGAAAAGTGAGAGAGGCAAGGAAAAAAGAGAGAAAGCGAGTGAAGAATAAAAATAAATGTAGAATAAGAGGAAAATACGAAAGCATACAACAGAATATATGAAAATAATATCACGCCAAAAGAAATATAATTTATAGAAGAGAAAAAGATGAAGAAGAAGAAAAGAAAGAAGAAAATATGTAAACAGCAGTCATATGGTTGAAAGAACGAAAGTGAAACTAATTATCAGGAATCTGTAAACTGGCGAGATGAATACATGGTGTCAAGATTATTTAATTCCTCAAAAATTGCTACATACAATTTTAAAACATGTTATATGTTCTTCCAACTGAATAGAACGAGTCATTCTAGTTGTAGAAATTATTATATCCAATGCTGTCAAGAAACCATAATGAAATAACAACAACAACAACAACAACAACAGTAACACCAACAGCGCCAGCAATAACAACAGCATCAAATATAAAAAGAAAATGAGACCATCGCTCCTATTTTACAGCGATAAACCGCATACACAACAACAAAAACAGGAACGGCAATATAACACACGTTGATATTAACGTATATAAATGGCTGTAACAACTACGATACCACAACACCTGTTCCAAACACTTGATACATCGTTCGACAAAATACTTGTGCGTTATTTCTTGCGGCTCTTTAACATTCAGGTGAACTTTGCCCGTCATTCTTTTGGTGTTGATGAAATAAAATGCTATTGAATTATCAGTGACAGTGCGTTCTAACAATCGCTTGATGATAGTTTCGATTCTTGGTTCGGGGTGGGTGTGTTGTGGTTTTGATCAAAATACTTAGTTTTTTTTCCCGTAGCCCTTTTCCTCTCAGCCATAAATGCACAACCCAGTGATGGACTTGAGTCCAGTTCAGGGAGAAAATGTGGTGGACTTGAGTCCAGCTCAAGGGGGGAAACGGTGGCTTATACGGCATGTAAACTGCATAATCTACCCCATGTGTCCTCAAACTTGAAAGATTAATGTCCAGGCGTTGATGATGATGATGAAGTATTAGGGTCGACATGACTCAACTAATCACCTCTCTCCATATTTCTCGCTTTGTGCCTGTCTAACGTGCAGATTCACAGAGACGAGCTCGCAGACATATTATGACGTTATGCAAAATGGTTTCCAATATTTGTTCCGGTGACTTATCAGAATATTTAGCACGCCTGTTAAAATTCATAGCAACATTTCATCCGTCTTCACGTAGAGAGTTCAAATTCTGCCGGGAACGAATTTGTCTTTCATCCTTTCCGGGTCGCTAAAACAAATTCCAGATGACAGTGGGGTTGGGGCTATCGAAATTGCTGGCATTGTGGCAAAATTTAAAACCAGTATTTGATCCGGCTCTTTAGATTCGGAGTTCAAATACTGCCGAGGCCCACTTTTACCTTCGTCATTCTAACTTTGATAAAACAACGTACATTTCCTTTACCGGAGTCGATACAACCGACTAAACGCTTCTGCTCGAAATTGTTAGTATTCTGCCTAAATCAGAATTGCTTAATAACTGACTGTTTGGGTGGAAAATTTGTAGAATCATTTCGTTGTTGGACATAACGCCTTGCGGGGTGCATACCTCTCAGGTCTTTTATGTTCTAGGTTCAAATCCCGTCGGGGTCACCTTTGCGGTTTCTCTCTCAAGAGTTGATTAAAATACAGCAACTCCCAGCAACAATAGAGCTGTACTCCTCGATCTCTATGTGGACGTATGAAAAAGAACGGTGATAAACTTGGTCTGTGACGATTAAAGTTCGGCACACATCTCTAGATGTAGTTTTATGTCAGCAGATAGGCAAAGCGATCTGCACGTTGAAACTAGTAAGGCTGCGGAGAGAGAGAGAGATAGAGAGAGAGAAAGAGAGTGAGAGAGAGAGAGAAAGAGAGAGAGAGAGAGAGAGAGAGAGAGAGAGAGAGAGAGAGAGCGCTTACTGGGAATTAAACAGATCGGTCTCGGTGAGGATAGCCCTATAACTATGTGGCACGCAGAGTTTAACATATTGACCAGGATGATTAAAGATATGGGTGCTTATCTTCGGTACTCTTATTAAGATCTCACAGATTCGACATATCTAACGAACCTCGAACTCAGGTTCGTTCGAGAATTTAGGCAGGCAGTTAACCTTGATCTGATCCATTCCTATCACTTCTAAGCTTTTGATAGTATCCACCATCATTAATGTAATGGTTTCCGTTCCAACAACAAAAGATAGGTTACTTCAATGTTTAGTAGCATGTACACGGTTATTTGGCTAAATAACCTTCCAGAGGAATCAGGTTGAAACATGCTCTCAATCCTTCAATCGCATTCTCGGTCATCATCCCGGTACGGTTTTGGTATTGAGAAATTATTTCAAAAAGCTAGGGTTGTTGGATGGAATTCCACTGAAACTGAAGGCAAACATATCTCATCTTTATATCTTTGAGGTATGATTTAGGATAGACCTGAAGGGGGGTTTGAACTTGGAGTTTTAAATAGGAATCTGCTGACAGGAAGCGTTACCTGAAAGACCGGACCAAAATAGGGAACTGATGTATCTTTTCTGCCTTATCTTGTGTCAAATCATCGTACATTTTCTTAGTTTCCCTCTGATCACAGAAACGAATAGGATAAACCACCTTGAGATAGTATTGCCAGTTAATCTGGCACAAACAAATCGATTCAAATATTTCTATGTATGTGAGTTTATAAAATCCAGTTGTAGATAAAACAATAAATATTAATTTACAAGAGTGATAGACTCTGTTATGTACGACTCTTATAATTTGTTGTCTTGTCCAACATTTACAAATAAAACATTAATGTTATTATGAATGTTTCAAAGTACTTACATTCAAACAGCATGTTATGAAAAGAAACAGTTTTTGAAAATTCTTCATTTTGTTTGCTGTTTCTTAGTCTCACTATTTTTTTTCTCGTGTTTTAAATCGTTGATTTCTAAATGAATAAAGAATCCATTTGTAAGTTCGTGAAGCTTGGTATTGAGATTGATGCAATAATAAATACAAAAACCAGACATAAACAGCAAACATAATAATCACAAAAGAATCACTTCAGTATTACGAACAACAACAACAAGAAAACCACCAACAACAACAAAAATGACATTGATCTTAACCAGTTGAGCATGTCCTTTAGTGGCTGACGATATGTGCATCTCTGATCACGAGCAGAAGTAGTGGGAGAGAATCATAGCCATGTGTTGAGAGCAATTCTTTGAGGTTTGGATAATTCACATTTGGAAACATGGGTATTTCGTTCGACATCCTCAAACAACCTTTATTGAAGGACCTTTTGAGCGGCATGGGCTACTCAACCTGAAGCCACGACTGCAATGTCATTCGCTGTTTATCTTGGTATGAGACCACTATGTCTTGCACATATGGTTGCGATGCATGTGCCTGGTGTACCCTTATCAGACGGGTAGTCATGATGGGTATACTGGGCTTCGTATATTTTACCCCAGTGTCATTTTGATGGCATGCCCTGCTCACTCACTCAATAATAATAATAATTGTAATGAAATTTGGTAATAATAATAATAACAACAACAACAATAATAATAATAATAATAATAATAATCTTTTATAATATACGCACAAGACCTGAAGTATTGGCGGAGGGGGAAAGTCGATTACGTCAGCCCCAGCGTTCAACTGCTAATTATTTCATTGAACCCGAAAGACTGAAAGGCAAAGTCAACCTCGGCGGAATTCGGAGTCAGAATGTAAAGAATTTCAACTCGATAAAAAGTTCATAAATTTAACCAATATATATAGCGGTAGGCTTGGCTGGGTGGTAAGAAGGTTGTTTTGTAAGCACAGGGTATCGAGTTCAGTCTGCACTTTGGGTTAGCGCATTTTTCTATAGCCTTGAGCCGACCAAAGTCTTGCACGTGGATTTAGTAGACGGAAAGTAAAAGAAGCCTACGTGTGTGTATGGTGTGTGCTTGTCAATGTGTTTGTGTTCGTCCTTCACCATCACCGCTTGACCAACCGGAGTTGGTTTGTTGGTAAACTAGCACTTCGACAAAAGACGGACTGAATAAACATCAGACTTGAAATATATAATACTGCGATTGATGCATTCGCCTAAAACCCTTTCATGGCCGCAGAGCAATGAATGGAACAAGTAAACGATAAAAGTTAATAAAAAGAATATACTACAAACTACAATGAAGACAAGAGCCAGCCAGCAGAGGGTAATCACCTGGCATAAAGAAATAAAAGCAATAATTCTTTTTTTAAATTCAATAAAAAAAATGATGTCAGCTGTTAACATCAGCATCGATGTTTTGCCGAAAGTAGGAAGAAAAACACTTGTAAGATTCGCTCCTCTAACATGAAGTTAAAATTGAAAGAATGCAATCTTTCGACAATAAGGATAGCAATATACAACAAAGGGTGATAATATATCTCCTTGGATCTTTCTTCACGAATAATTTGGGGTCATTTATGTGTTGTTTATTATATGTTCATATTAGATCAATGTTTTATTATGTGACTATATCTTTCTTTACGTATGTATATATATGCGTTTCTTTATTCCTCTCTCTCTCTCTATATATATATGTGTGTGTATGTTTGTATATATATATATATATATATATATATATATATATAAAGAGAGAGAGAGAGATATATATACATATACGTATACACAGATAGGCGTATGTAGTGACGTATATGTATGTGAGTGTGAGTGCGTGTCCTTCTGTGTTATGTGTATGCAATAAAATTCGGGTAACTTAACGAAAGCCTATTGTAAATACTACTACTACTACTACTACTACTACTACTACTACTACTACTACTACTACTACTACTACTACTACTACTACTACTACTACTACTACAATAATAATAATAATTGAGGACAGTAGGGACATATTAAAACAAAAAAAA
>NC_068993.1:11241082-11243582 GCF_001194135.2 Octopus bimaculoides
TATATATATATATATATATATATATATATATGTATGTATGTATGTGTATGTGTGTGTGTGTTTGTGTATGAAAACCAAACAAACAGGTAAAGGCGATAAAAACGTAAATGACTTTGATAAGAAAGGGCATTATCGAAGACGAGAACAATCCCTGTTAGTTTTATTTCTATATCTTTTATATACTCATCTGATGAACCTAACAGTTCACAAAGCTGAATTTCCTTCAAATATAACCCCTGATAAAAGGATACGTGACTGTGGTCCTAAGCCGTTTCCCTCGTTACCACTCATACATTCGTATAAATGCATAGAAACGTACTGCTAAAATAACCACACACACAAATATACCTGTATATAGACATATGAATATTTCTGTCCTCTTAAAGCCTTTTTGCTCTACGCGTTCAGATCTCGTATATTATTTATTGAGAGCCGTATAGTGTTTTCTTCTGAAAATACCAACAGCTGCAGTAAGATTATAGTATAAAACACTAGAATTTCTAGAGAAATGTGTCTAGATCGATTTTGGAGTGTGTAATATGTGCGTAAGCGACCCTTAAAAAATGCAGGCTATAGAAATCAAGTTTCTCCAAAATATGTCACGGTCTATAATTCAAAGAAATAATATAAATGCGTACAACTACTTTTGAATATTCAAAGCAGGTTATAGCGGAGGTTATGCAATGGAGGAAAATATTTTTAACCCTTGCGTTTAGTGGAATTTGATTGTAATTACGAAAATAAAAATATCCAAGACAAACAAATATTAGTTCGTATGAACAGACTTGTTAACTGAATAATTAAACACATTTTCAGTATAATAAATTGGAAATTGAAATGAATTCAGAAACATGCAGAGAGGAAAATAACAACCGTTTATGACATGATTTATCACACAGGATTTAACATATGTTCTATATCCTAAGGAGAATATTGTCACCACTAACCAAAAGAAATAGTTAAGTCATCTATTTATAGAATGGCTGCTATTCCAAGAATATATATATATTCTAATAAATAACATTCGGTATTGAATAACATATGTAAAAATAGATGACACCCAAAAGACAAAAAACAACAAAATTAGTAACATATATTTCTTCGGTGCAAAGAATCATGTACTGCATCGAAAAAATTCGTGAAACATGAGGTCAAAGGGCACCAGGCCGTGAATTTTATGCACCTATCTACATTAAATCTATATTTCCCCGAAAACCCACTGGTGAATGTCTTTTCTCTCACTACTCATCAATAACCTACTTATGTTAAAATATATTACTTATAAAGATTCCAGTGATATTTGAAACTTTGTTATGTAGAGAGGTAAATCGTTTAAATGTTCAGAGAAATATTCTAAAGGGAAACCCGCAAAATGGAGAACCAATTTAGTAACATTCAGACTTTCAAATGAGCTTCTAAAACCCTTGATTTATATACATAATTCTCATAGAAATTTGAAATCAGAACGGAACACGGCTATAAGCAAAGACTGCAAGGATGTCTGTCCGGTGTTATATCATTTCGGTTAAACAACCCCGGGGCCAATAGAATAAGTACCAGTTGAGTAATGATGTCCATGAACTGACTTATTCCCCACTACCACCGGTCTTACTGTCCTTGTGCCAAATTTTGAAGAAATTATTTGTTCGTAGTTTGGGAATAGGAAGAGCAAGACTCATTTAAAACACCCAATTCTTGAATGGTACTTTATTTTACCTGCCTAATTTGTATGGAAGATAAAAGTAACATCGACAGGATTTGAACTCAGAACGTAAAATGTCAAAACAGGCTTAAGGGTATTTTGATTAACGACCTACCGAAGACGGCGACCTGGCAGAATGGTTAGCACTCTGGACGAAATGCTTAGCGGTATTTCGCCTGTCGCAACGTTGTGAGTTCAAATTCCGTCGAGGTCGACATTACCTTTCATTCGTTCGGGGTCGATAAATTAAGTACCAGTAGCGAACTAGGGTCGATGTAATCGATTATTCCCTGCCACCAAATTCAGGCTTTGTGCCTATAGTAACGACTTACCGACCTTGCAATCGACCACCCTCATCGAGAGCAATAATATTCCTTTCTACCTCAGGCGGCGAGCTGGCAGAATATTTAGCTCACAGGGGGAAATGCTTAGTAGCATTTCATCCGTGTTTAGTTTCTGAGTTCAAATTCCACCAGCGTCGACCTGCGTTTGGTTCTTTCGAAGTCGATAAAATAAGCACCACTTGAACATTGGGGTCGATGTAATCGACTTGTCCCCCGCTCAAACCTTCTGGCCATCTATCAAAATTTGCGATCCATATTTCTTTCAGCAATGTGCAGAGGGCCTGAAATTTGTGGCCAAGAGGATCCGGTATACTGCATTAACCCCAGTGCTCAATTAGCACCTATTTTCTGAACCCTGGAATGGAAAAGAAGCAAAGTCATCCTTGGTAGTATTCGAACTCAGAACGGAAAAAATAAATCTGAGCATATACACCACAGGACATATTTGTCTAAC
>NC_068993.1:11247523-11250249 GCF_001194135.2 Octopus bimaculoides
TATATATATATATATATTTATATATATCTATATATATACATATATATATATGTGTGTCTGTGTGTGTGTGTGTCTGTGTATACGACGAGTTTCTTTCAGTTTCTGCCTAACAAATCCGCTCACAAGGCTTTGATCAGCTCAAGACTATAATCGAAGACACTTATCCAAGAACTGAATCCGAATCCTGGTTCTTACCACATAGCCAGGCTTGTGCCTACATACATACATACACACACACATATAAATATATATATATATATATATACGTATATATATATACATATATATATATACATATATATGGCACATATGTGTATATACATAAACATATACGCACGCGCTCACAACATTTATATATCTCGTTAACTTGTCTTTCAGCATAGTCTTCAAAATGGCCGTATATAGAAATATTTGTTTGGTCTGCCTCGAAAGTATCATTTTCTTTTAATTGAACTTCATTGTCTTGTAATCTTGATATTGCCAGCGTAAAATACCTTTATTCACATTTAAATTCTAACCAAACAATCTATACAAATAAACCATGCAATCAGCAATGGATACGATAATAAATGAAAGAAAAGAAATAATTCATAAAAAAATATAAAAATATAAACAATTTGCACCCCCACACAAACACACATGTATATACTACGTATTTGTGTGTGTTTTTGTACATATATATATATAACCCTAACCCTGTATATATATATATATATATATATATATATATACAGACAGACAGAGTTAGAAAGATGCATACATACATATAAATGAGCGCACCAAGAAATGAATAAAGTAAAATAGTTCTTCTTCTTTGCTTTTGCAGTCGATCTTCTGTGGGTTGTATAAATGGGGGAATGTCTCGTATTCTTCACGTCCTTTGCAAATCCTTCATTTTTTCAAACGTATTCCGGCGAGATTACGTATTAAGATGAGATTTGTGTATTTTTCTTGTTTTTGCTTTGTACATACGTTTTATAAACTCACATTGATATCTATGTATATACATATGTATGCAAACGTGTATTTATTTCTGTGTGTTTCTGTGCATTTGAATATATTTTTATCTGTGTTTATTGATATATGTTTGTATGTATGTATGTATGCTTGTATATATGTATATATATATATGTGTATATATGTATATATGTATGTATATATCAATCCCTCTCTCACTCTTTCTTTGAATATATATATATATATATATATATATATATATATATATAAACATCCATACCCACAGACACACATATACACATGTATTATATAGTGCGTTGTTTCAATTGTTTTTTTTTATATCCATTTCATTTTGTATGATCTAATACTTAATTTTCTATGATTGTTGTCTTACCAATACTAATTCCAGCCGCACCCTACCAATTAGCAAGAATCCGGCGTGGGAAAATATTGGAATGAACCGATTCTTAGTAAATGACTGGTATAATGATGAATGACGTCAGAAGGAATAGCTGAAAAATTCCAGAGCTGTTAGTTTGGAATTCAGATTCCTAGGTGTATGGAAATAAATAGTTATTAGTAGCTCCGTCACGTCGCCGATGTCTGGGTCAATGCATTGGGTCATGATATCTCTTAATTCCTTTTCAATCCATGCTTTCAATATAGAAAGGTTTCATAACGTAAAATGGATTTTATTTTTAATGTTTCAACACGATAAAGACATTACGATTTCACAATGTCCGACGTTTAAGTAACAGAAGGAAATAAATACGAGAGAGATTTAGTACAGCGATCGGCAATATCTGATAGAGAATCTTCTTTGTCAGTTTTTTTTTCTTTATTTTACTAAATTCTGTTTTTTTCCATGAATAAAATGGAGGCAAATTACGACTTTGTGTAGATTTTATTTTATTTTATTTCTAGCGCTAGTAAAGAAAAATTGCATCAAGAATTATCGAAGCTACATAATATAAAGGAAAAGAAATTCTCTGAAAATTGAAAACGGTCATGTTTGATCTGTAATAAACCATATGTGTCATAAGAAACGAGTAACGCAGAATCAAGTATAACGACGAGACATCTTTATTTAGCGGAAAAGAACGACCAGTATCTCATCTCCTTCACGTCAAGTATTTCATAAAACAAATATATACATACAGACTACGCACACAAACAGAAGCACACATACACAGTGAATACCGCACACACACACAGCTACCACTACAAGCGCACACGCTACCACGTACACACACAATAACGCACACACACGACAGCGCACACACACACGCACACACACGCAGTTACTGCCACACATATGCTACCAAACACACACCCACTCACTACCGCACACACAAGAACATACACACATACTGACCATTTTCACAGTCTCCTGTTCCCCAAAAGCAGTTTCTCTTCATTCCTTTTCTCTTCGGTCATTTCAAAGATGTAACTGCACGTGATGTTGGCGATTTTCATTGCTCCTTCGTCTTGGACTTTCCTATTTTGTCTGTTTCCTAAGATGAGCTATTCTTGAAACGTAAATATACTACTCTTTTATTTCTCTGAGCGTCTTATTAATACATTGTTCGTGCCACGTTCACACATTTATTTTTTCTTTTTGCCTGTTTTTTTTTTATAAATGAGTATATATATATATATATATATATATACATATATATCGAGAGAGAGAGAGAGAGAGAGAGAGAGAGAGATAGAGAGAGGGTTACGCTGCATAAAGAACAAATTCGTTTTCCTCAATGCAAGCAGAT
>NC_068993.1:11252998-11255280 GCF_001194135.2 Octopus bimaculoides
ATATATATATGTATGTATGTATGTACGTATACACAGAAAGACATTTATCGAAATAGAAATGATACGTATATAATACACACAGATATTTATGAAAATACAAGTGATATGTACTTATATATATGCAATATATAAGCGCATAAACATGGTAAATTTCTTTTTGTTAATTTTAAATTTGAGCATTGTTGCATTTTCATATAAAATATATAGAAAAATGTCAACGAATATAGAGTACACGCTGCAACGAATACAGTTTGCCATCAATAATCTGCCTCACAAACGCAGTTGTATATATGATTATCATCTATTCTTATCGACACAGACACACACCCACACATACACATACACACCCACACCCACACAAAATCACACACACACACACATAGAAACATTGTTCCATGTATACACATGTATATATGCATGCAAGTGTATATATATTTATACATATATATATATATATATATATGTATATATATATATATGCGTGTGTGTGTGTGTGTGTGTGAGTGTGTGTGTATGTATATATATAGGCATGTATAAATGCATAAAGGAATATTTATGAACAATTATATACACACATGAGTGGAATTCATACTTTCTAAATAGACATAGAATAAAAAGTCAAACGGTTGATATATATATATATATACACACATACATATATTTAGACACATACATGTGTGCATGTGTTAGCGCGTGCGTATTGTGCACACACATAAGCACACACACGGACAAATACCCATAAAATCATTCGCACACACATACACATACACTTATATACATATGTAAATATACACATATATGTATATATGCATATATATCAGATATGTACATATACATATATGTACATGTACGTATATTTATGCATATATATATATATATATATATATATATATATATACAGACACATACACATACACAAACACACACATACGCACATATACGTATATATATATATATATATATATATATATATATATATATATATATATATATATATATATATATATACATACATACATTCATAGATAGGTATAGGTTATTTCGAATTGAGTGTAGGTAAAGTTAGCTTTCTTTTCTACGCCTGGTTAATTCTTTTCAAAATGACATTCGTTTGAAAGATTGATTATAGATCAATACATTACCAATCATTTGGGTTTTAGTTTATGTGCAAATAATCCTATTGTGTAATTTTATAGAGAGAATAGAGAGAATAGAGAGAATAGAGAGACGTACACAAACACTTGCACTCTCTGACACGCATACAGACACAGAGATACACATGCATACACATAGTCACACAGTTTTACTTAATGTCATATAGACATAGCTATATCTATCTATCTATCTATCTATCTATCTATCTATCTATCTATCTATCTATCTATCTATCTATCTATCTATCTCTCTTTCTCTCTCTCTCTCTCTCTCTCTCTCTCTCTCTATATATATATATATATATACGAAATCAAGGAAGCAGAAATATTCATGCGCAGGCACATGTATACGCATAAACATTATGCAGCTACTACTACTACTACTACTACTACTACTACTACTACTACTACTACTACTACTACTACTACTACTACTACTAAATGATCGGAATAAGGAATTCTGCCTCTGTTTGATGTGGAAATCAAGAACACTAACTTTTGCTGGCGGCCGCAAGGTCGGTGAACTAAAACCAGAGTTCGAAGCAGCTAATGAAAGCTGCTCAATTACAAAGGAATAGTAGAAATCTGATAAAGGAAAATATTGACATTACGTAGTCAGACCGCAAATACAGAATCTGTGGAAATGGAGACGAGACTATCAGAGAATTTGAACAAATTGAGAAATATCAGTTACAAGCCTGTTATCTAACTGCGTTTTGTACATGTACTTTTCCATATACATCAGCGATGACTCTGTCAGTGGTATTCCATTCCCTGTATATTGCAAAAAAAATGCAATCTTCTTCCCTAAAATGAATTGCACTCCATATTCGAGGTTCAGACGAAAGAATAGCATATTATTCAGGCACTCAACTGAGGGCCTACTGCATCTCATGGCTCTCTCTCTCTCTCTCTCTCTATATATATATATATATATATAGCAACTAAATAACAAGTATAGCGAGGTATTAGTGCATTACAGCTGTTTCAGGCGATTCCATTTAAGAGAATGTTTGAAATTTAAAATGGAGCCTCCGGAAATGGCAGTAATGCACTAATTCATTGACTTCCTTGTTACTTTTTATGCACCTTACTTCGAGATGTGCGGATAAAACCGGACTGACCTGG
>NC_068993.1:11255531-11258305 GCF_001194135.2 Octopus bimaculoides
ATATATATATATATACACTACACACACACACACACACAGTGACATTATTTTGAAAATACGCGTAAAACTAACAAGCTAATATCTCATATATTTTCATTTGTGAAGTACACACGTTTGAGATGTCTGGCAAATACGAAAATATATAAAGAAAAATGAGACGCACAAAACATAGACAGACACTAAAATATTTTAAAAAGAATTAAAGAAATGGTGGAAAAGTTATAAAACAAAAGTTGTGTTCGTTATAAGAACATAAGTCTTATTAAAGATGAGACTGTTTGAAATTTTAAAATGGTTGGAGCAGGTGTTCGGCATCATTATAGAAAAGTTCTCAATAGAATTAGTGTTGTTCTTTTACTTTTCTGAACCAAATCGATTCTTTCGACAAAAATTTCAGTAGACATTTTATATGTGTCTGACTCATTAAACTGTCCGCAATGCAGTTATAGAATATTTTTTTCCCCTATCAGCAAGTAAATTACATCCGCGTGCATTAGAAGACGCAGTCACAGAATTGTCATGGTGCTGCCGGTTTCAACTTGAATGTAATTTATTTTGCCACCGTTAGCTTATCCGCGACCATTCCGCTTTCTTATAAGTAATGACTAATCTTCATATGTACTCTTGAGATATACAAACGCACGCACAGGCAGACACACACATGCACACACAAATACATACGCGTGCACGCACGCACATACACATACATATAATAAATATTCCGAGAGACTGAAGCGTCGAGAGATGTCTAACACTTACTGGGATACTCTCATTTGCTTCAGCCATTTGACAGTGTGTTTGTGTGTGTGTATGTATGTGTGTGTGTGTGTATAAAAGAAAAGTGAAAAAGAGATTAGTTAATCAGTTGCATTAGCTTACAGCTGTTTCTGGTATAAGACGTAACGTTCCCATAGTTGGCAACTGGTTTATTCTGATGTTTATCGCTAACCCTAAGTGACACAGAGTTCTGAGTTCAAATTCCGCCGAGGCCAACTTTGACTTTCATCCTTTCGAAGTCTATAAAACAAATACCAGTTGAACACTGGGGTTTGATGTAACCGACTCATCCCCAATCTTCTCTTGTACCAAATATTAGGAATAATCATTATTGATTTTGTTCATCATAAGAAGGAATTCTTTTGTATTCCTGTTTATTTTATTCAATTTTAGAAAAATTGAAGTACCTTTTTGAAAATTCCGGAGCGTATTGACCATATTTTGTGTGTGAATTTTGGCCCACCTGTATATGCGATGCTGAAATTGGTGTGTCTCTATTATACCTGCACGTCTTTGGATTTGGATTTGAATTGCCTGTGTTCAATCCACTGCAGGCCGAAGGTCACATCATGTTCTCCACTGAGACCATATTGGTTTGGTGAGACTAATTTGCTGCACTGGCACGCATGGCTTGCCAGATGCGTGCAGTGTTTATACTTTCACCCAGCATCAACCCCATTGCTCAACTGGTGCTCATTTTATCAACTGAAAAAGCATGAAATGCAGAGTTGACCTCAACTGTATTCGAAGACAGACGAAATATCGCTAAGTGTCTCGATCGGCGTGCTAACGATTCTTATTTCATTATTGCCCACAAGGGGCTAAATATAGAAGGGACAAACAAGAACAGACAAAGGGATTAAGTCGATTACATCGACCCCAGTGCGTAACTGGCACTTAATTTATCGACCCCGAAAGGATGAAAAGCATAGTCGACCTCGGTGGAATTTGAACTCAGAACGTAACAGCAGACGAAATACCGCTAAGCATTTCGCACGGCGTGCTAACGATTCTGCCAGCTCAACGTTTCTGTGCGTCTTTAATGCCATCGAATACGGTAAACGAGCGATACATTTCTTTCAACGTCCGGACTTGTATGAACTTAGTAACAACTATATTCGTTTGAAATCAAATAAAATGAAGGTGAAGTGTCACAGTATAATATGATAAAAATGCAGTGGTTTTCAGCACTTGGATCTTTATTTGATTTTAATTTTGGAGAATTTAAGCCAGGTGTTGAATTATACTGCTGAGAAAATACGTAAACATTTGCGAACAAATTCGAAATCTGATGCCATCGTGTCATTCAACGAAAGCTGGTAAGTCCACGAGAAGTGATTAATCAATGAGATGTGCTGAATCGATGGGAATTAGTAAGTCGATAAAAACTGTAACTCAATGAGAATTGGTAATTCGGTGACAGCTCCAAAGTCGATGGAAATTGATAAGTCGATAATAATGCAGATCACTATTATTATTATTATTATTATTATTATTATTATTATTATTATTATTATTATTATTATTATTATGAGCTTGGCTTTTGCTTTGTGTTTCTACCTGATGACTCCAAGTCTCACCCAGAGACCTCAAGAGACAGCGAGTTTGAAGTTCAAGTCGGTATTATGATTAGGGTACCATATTTTTGGTTTTTCACAGAGTATTGTTCTAGAGATTGTCTTTCAAGACATAAGAACATCAAAAGTCGATTTTAAAAGTAATTTGATGATAATATGATTTAAAGATGACAGTAAGACGTATTTTGCTATTATATACATTTAAAAGTACTTTTGATAATGTCAGATTAAAACGCTTTTGGAATTACATAGAGATTATATTTTTCTTAGGATATCAGTAGTTGTTACAAACATTACTTTTTGGATTTCTTCTAATTTTAGATTTCCTTATCATTATTATTATTATTATTATTATTATTATTATTATTATTATTATTATTATTATTATTATTATTATTATTATTATTATTATTATTATTA
>NC_068993.1:11258601-11260755 GCF_001194135.2 Octopus bimaculoides
TATATATATATATATATATATATATATGAAGCAGCAGGGCCATTCATTATTTATGGAGTTCATTTAGATTGCTCGCTGTAGAGTTGCTAATGAATGTAATGCTTTCTTCTTGCTTGGAGGTAACTGAGATTACAGATCGTTTCAGATGTTGCAACTAACATAGGAGCACTTGAGTTTTGTGGCTTCTCTGCTGAATATTTTCACACTTGGTGACCTCATTTACTAAAGAGTGTTAATATTGCTTAATCTTATCCTCCTACTACTACTTTTTCTCCTCTTCCACCCTTTTCTCCTTCTCCTTCTTTTTATCTTCCTCCTCTGAACTGAAGAGGGTGAGAGAAAGAGAGGGATAAAGATACACAGATGGATAGATAGATGGAGAGGGGTGTGAGCATTGTTTTATTTAAAACAATAGATTATTTGGTATACGCAAATTTCTAACGATTGCGACAGGTTTATGTTGAAAGTAAAATGTGTTCTGCAATGCTTGTTCGACAAAATTTCAAACAGAAAAAAAAAAATTTAGAGAGAATTTAAGATATAGTGTATATGTATTTCTGTAGTAATTTTTAAAATCTAATATTTATGACTTGTGATCTTTGCAATTCCTAATGGGGTGAGATATAATACTATATGGTGTTCTCACGTTATTATCTATGAGAAGGTACTGATACATAGAAATTATGCGACTAATAATATTTAATATAAATGCTAGATATTCTTGCTATAGATACGCCAATTTTAACGCGAAAATGAATATGAAATTATTGGTATGAAATGGAACTATGTTTTTCTTGCTGTACTTTCTGAGTTTTCGTTTATTTCTTAAATTAGGTATAAATTTCCTCATTAAACACCCTCTGGTATCAGAATTCTGCAGATAATCACACTTATATCGTATCCCATCTTCATTCAATGTATATATCAGAGAATTAGCGCAAGATTGTAGATTAATGATAAACATATATTTATTACATATAAAGTTAAAATTTATGACATTTTAATATAACTATTTATATTTTTATGTCGCCAAAAGAACTGGCCATGTTCCTTTCTCTAATTATTGGTTTCAAATTTAGACGAGGTGTCGACAATTTCAGTGGAGGGGTAAGTCGATTACATCGACCCGAATGCTCTACTGGTACTTAATTTATCGATTTCGCAAGGATCAATGTAAAGTCAACCTCGGCATGATTTGAACTCCAAACATAAAGACGGCCAAAATGCCGTTAAGATGGTGGCCCGGCGCGCTTAACGATTCTGCCAGCCTGCCGCCTTTGTTTTAAAATTATTATTACCCTAAGACGTTGGACGAAATTCAGGGGCTTCTAGACCAATACAGTTGAACGACGCACCTCTTATTGCAGCTCAGAAAATATTACAATCACGTCTAAAAGGAAGAGAAACAGTTCACTTGCACAACGATATTATGCTCCACAATTCCAAATTGCTACCGACGTAAGGTTCTTTTTTAACAGTTCAAAAATACGACAGTCCAAAAGTACATTTTAGCAGAATTTGATATTGAAACAAACATATGTGAAGTCTCTTTTGGCTATGTTGACTATATTAGTTTTTCTTATAAGAACCAAGGAATATTTCTTGACGCCCAATGCCGAGAACGAACATATACTTAAGAATGTTACTCCATTCAGAACAGGATGCCTTTTAGTTTGTTGTTCTGAATGGTCTTTATCTGGTGCTATTTACCAAACATAAAGTTTAATCAGGTACTCGTTGAAATTTTATTAACCTGGCTATATAAATACACGCAATATATATATACATATATAATGTTACTTCGGTTTATCAGAAAATCTAAGTGTATATCAGAATCAGATAGTATCTACATGTATTTAGCAAACTGAAATTACAAAATCAATGATATGTCTATTGTTTCGGGTATCGCTATATACATACAAACTTATTGGCTACTTTAAATAATTGATGAATAAGTCAGAAGAAACAATGATTCTAACGTCTTAATGTTTAGCTTAATCGTGAAATTCTATTACAATTTTATGTTTTCTTACCCTTTTTCAGCAATCACAAACACACACACATATCACACACACACATACACACAGACACACACACACACACACACACACACACACACATATATATATATATACGTATATATATATATATATA
>NC_068993.1:11260990-11270084 GCF_001194135.2 Octopus bimaculoides
ATATATATGTATCTATGTGTATATGTAATTAAGTCAAGATTAATGTTTCATGCGAATGTTTACAATTTGTTTTTGTGCAGCGAGAAGAGATTTTCTTTTATGTCCAACTCGTGACAACAGCAGCAAAGGAAACACTTTTCAATTCTCTTGAAATCAACGTCTTTCATTTCGTATTATGTTAAAGAAAAAATTAATTTAACTTTTTAATTGCTAGACCTGTCACATATTCGCTGAAAGAAATCTTACAGCAATATCATAAAGTTACATAATATATAAGGTCAGCTTGTACGTTAGATAGAATTTTATGGCATCTATACATAGTTTATGGCCTCGTTACAGTCTCGTATTATATGTTTTAGCACGAACATAATTTATGTTGGACAGGGAATTACTAGACGGACTTGTAAAGATTTATTTAACCGTTAGATTAGAAAGCATAAGATTTTTCTGGCAGTAAAAGACAAGCTTTATAACGAAAAACGAAAGTTCCGTGAGAACTGCTGTTACCGAATACAATATCTGTTTCTCTGCTCATAAAGCCAGAGAGTAGATTAATGAAATTTGCCTGATTTGATAACGCTACGAGAAGGAAATTTTTTTTCAAACTACACAAATACTAAACTTACTGTTTTACAACTCGTGTATCCGTATAAACACATTATGAAAACGTGAATCTTGTATTATTTTATAATCGGCTTTACCGCTTTGTTATTTAAAAACACAAAATGTAAGCGAATTGGAAATTATCTGTCAGATTCAAGCAAAGCAATCCTCAAAGTGAATGTCCTTTCCAAACAACATATTGCTTGACGTTTCTAGATCTGCAAAAATATAGCTTTTCATATTATGTTAATTCTTATCACTGATATGAAGATTTCCTCGGACAGATTTTAAATAGAATAAAAACTTGAAATCCAGTATTATCTTCACACACCAAACTATTTAACTTCGCGAGTTCTGTAAACTATTCGACTAAAATTATTTTTTCCGATGGCAAAATATACATTTAAATGATCGCATATTTAAATGATCACGATGTGGGGAAATGACAATTTCCCCTCATTGATTTTTTGAGGCGAATAGATTTTCGGGGATTATTTGAGTGAAATGTAGGGTAGCACTGAAAACAGAATTCTTTCGTTGCGAAATAAATGTAGAAACAGTTGAGAAACGTTTGCATTTATCCAGATTTTCGCATCGTAATATACCATCAGAGCCTCCACAAGGAATATAAAAAGACAGGTTAATGTTGCTGACAGGAGGTTGAATGAGAATTAAAGGTGCTGGCACGTTAATGCGCCAGCTCTAAGATTTGATCTTCAGAAAAGAAGAGGTTGGCAAAGAACCCAAATTCGCTCTCTTCAATTCAGCCGAGCCGACCGGAAGGAAAACGAGGTGTAGAGCAAGAACAACATGGTTGCAGCCTCCTCTAGGAGTCTATCCAGGAAGTCTAATGATGTTTGCTTCTAATAAAATCCTATTAAGGTGGTCCGTTAGAACTCTTCCCCACCAGCCCTCTGAGGAACAGTGAACGCAGAACATGGATGTATAGTACAAAATGCCATTAATCGATACACACACACACACACACACACACACATATATATATATGCATATATACGCACGCTCACACGCGCACGCACACACATGCATACATACATACGTACATACACACATACATAAATATCTTTTACTTGTTTCAGTCATTAGACAGCGGCCAACTGGAGCAGCATCTTGAAGAATTTAAGTCGAACGAATCGGCCCCACTATTATATTTTTAAAGCCTGGTACTTATTCTATCGGGGTCTTGTGACGAACCGCTATGTTATGGTGACATAGACACATCAACACCGGTTGACAAGTGGTGGTTGAGCGACAATCACAGACACAAAGACAAGCGCATGTATAAGTCGGGCTTCTTTTGAGTTTCCGTCTATCAAATCCACTCACAAGACCTTGGTATGCCCAAGGCTACAGTAGAAGTCACTTGCTGAAAGTGCAACGTAGTGGAACTGAACCCGGAACCATGCTGTTATGAAGCAAGCTTCTTACCACACAGCCAGACCTACGTTGTGGTTATGGATGCAGCAGGCATTTTTCCAGCGAGAGGGATCGTTATTGTAGATGTCTAGTTGTTAGCATGTAGAACTAATCATAAATCGCAAGGTGTGTATGTATTTTATGCTCCTATTATCAACCAAGTGATAATGCATACAACGATTAGAAATTGCAAATACTGTGTTCGCCATGCTTTCTGTTTAGTAACCTGCAACCATAGGGATGACAAGATTTTTCAGCTACTTAATGCAGGTCCATTGCGTAATACAAAATGCTTTAAGCTGGGGTTTTCAATCGAGGGATTTCTTTTAAATAATCGCACACTGATGGATACAAGTAGCAATTAAATGTTGTCATCCTGGAAAACACGAATATTTTGCTTAAAGGAAAGGGGAATATTGCTGTTTGATACAGTCCTTGAGTTTCATTTCTTTTTCCTTCTGTTTTCTTTAGCAATAAAGAAAAAAACGTAATTTTATTTGATAATATCATGGTTTCTAATTTAAGCCCGATGCTAGTAGTTTTGAGAAGAGGCGGATAGTCGAAAGTATCAACTACTGAAGTACTTTTAACGACTTCAAAGGACTAAAGACAAAGTTGACCATGACGCCAATTGAATTCAGAATGTAAAATGCCTGAACAAATACCGCAATTCGTTTTCCCTGAAGATGTAATGAAGTTAGTTGCTGGCCGCCTTTGAACACATGGCAAAAAGAAGTATGCCACATAGATATGCGGGTTCTAACTTTCGGCACAAAGCCTGCTAGTGCGGGTGAAGGAGCAACTCGATAACAGCGACCCCAGTGCATAACTGGTACTTATTTTATTGACCTTGAAAGAATGAAAGGCAGTCAACTTTGGTGGAATTTGAACTCAGAACGTAAAGACGGATGAAATATTACGAAGCTTTTTGTCCGGGGCGGTAACGATTCCTCCAGCTCACGGACTTAGGCTACACCAAGTTCAGGGAAAGATGTAAGTCGATTACATCGACCCAAGCTTTCAACTGTTACTTTTTTATTGTCCCCAAAAGGATGAAAGGTAAAACTGACCTCTGCAGAATTTGAACTCAGAATATAAAAACGGACGAAATGTCGCGTAGCAATTTCTACGGCGCAGTAACGATTCTGCCAGCCCCCCCCCCCGATTTGAGCTATATAGATTTTAAGACCTTAGTTCATGTCTTCTGATTCATAGAGTCACTACCAAATATTTTCATCGCTCTGTTTCATGTTGTGATGTGCCCGTTGAGCAGACTATATCAGCTAGATGTACTTCTTACAGAATACGTAAATCACCATGTTTCTTTTCTGCTTCCAACTATTTATAAAATGTCATTAGACAGGAAGGTTGCTATGTTTTGCAGGTTCAGTAAGAAGAAGCTTAGTAATTAGTTTCCACGTGTCGAGTGTAAGCCGTTGACCTTATCAGCAACCTCCTGAAACCTAACAAGAACACAGACTGAATTCTTAAGTAAAGCTAAACTTTCCCTCCGGTCTTAAAACAAAATTCCGATGAGGTATCAGGGACGTTACTCTGACAGTTTGTTGCTCATACATAATCATACAAGAAAGATAAACTGATATCAAACCAATAATTAATATTCATAGGCGATATTTCCTTTAAGCCGATTTATGATATATTAAATAATACGCGACGTTCAGACATGCAGTGGTCCAGCACCAAACCAGCCGTAATTTTTAGACTCGTAACCACCGGCCTTGTGTAATCCAATCGTTTTTTCCTTACCTCAAGGACCAGAATATCCAAAATTTAATTTCCTTCTTTAAGATAATTTCAGAAAAAGATTTCGTTGCAATTTGTAACAGGTTGAGTGACAACAATCAGTGTGTCAGGTTGGGGAACATATCTATTCTGATAGTAATATTAGTTTCAAAGATCGGGAGAGGAGTTAATCCGATTATTTCTATCCCAGTGCTCAACTCGTACTTATTTTATCGACCCCGAATTAATGGATGGCAAACTCGACCTCGCCGGAGTCTGATCTCAGACGAAATACTGCTACGTATTTTGCCCGGCCTGCTAACCATTCTGCCAACACGCTGCCCTATTCTGATATTAAAGCACCCACTCAGACGGTGAGCTGGGAGAATGGTTACCACGCCTAGCATAAGGCTTAGTAGAATTTCCTCCGCCTCTACGTTCTGAGTTCAAATTCCGCCGAAGTCAACTTTACCTTTCATGCTTTAGGGGGGTCGATAAAATAAGTACCAGTTGAACACTGGGGTCGATATAATCGACTCACCCTCTTCCCCGAAATTGCTGGCCTTGTGCCAAAATTTAAAATAAATATCGAAGAACCCCTAAAATGGTGCACTGGCAGAATCTTTATCACGTTTGGCAAAATGCTTAACGGGATTTCGTCCGTCTTCTATATCAAATTCTGCCGAGGTGGACTTTACCTTATGCCAAAAACTGAAACCAATTTTAAGGAACCATCCGTAAAATTTGGTAACTCACAAACACTCTCAAAACTGCACGATTGATAAACAGCTTTTTAGAAATAAATTTCATGTCAATTTATTAGATGTCCTGAGGAAAATATGCAAGAAAAAAAAATCGAACTCAGAAAATCTCACTGCTTGAAACAATAGGAAATTAAATCGAAGATTGATTTCTCACTGTTAAAGCAATCACCGATGCCAACCGATAAAGTACAAACGAATCAGCTATGCAGCGTAAGTGTATGTTTAAAAAAAAACAACGTCTTTTATGACTTCTTAATTAGACAAGTCTTCTCTTTGAAGATTTGTCTAATTAAAATTGCTACTGCGCGAGAATAGACGGAAGCTGGCAGCAAATGATGGCCAAAAGATATAAAAATAGAAATAAAATTTTCAAAATAAAATTGGACTCAGCAGCAAGAAAAAAGAAAGAACAAAATTTTGAACGGGATCCATTATACTGGAACACCAAAAGTAGTCTGTTATATCAGTAGGCATTTTTGTACCAGCGGCTTTGATCAACTGTCCCACAAAAGAGCAAAGCATTTTCTGCCACTCAATTCTGTGGTCTTAGATATTCATTTATCCTCGTGAACCGAGTCACGATGTGGAAAATAGAAAATTCGAAATCTTTTTGGACTTGATTTCTGAATAATGGAAATACAACTAAAATTTATAGTTGTTGAAAGTATTATGTTGATAGGCCGCAGATGTTGGTCAAATTCCACTTTCATAATGGGATTCTAATACGTGGTTCTTTAAGAAAATAATCAGTAAACTAAGCGGGAGAAATGCGAGATGTTAAACACTGAAATACAAGTCATTACTCTACAACAATTAAACTTATTTTTACCTAATTATTACACCGTATGAACACACGACAAGAAGAGATATACCATGTAGATATTAAGGTTTCAGTGTTTGGCAGAAGGCCAGCAATGTCGTGTGAGTAGGTAAGTCGGTTACATAGACCTCAGTGCTCAACTGGTACTCATTTGATTAAATCCGAAAGGATGAAAAATAATGTCCAACTCAGGGGAATTTGAACTCAGACGAAATGCTGCTAAGCATTTTGTCTGACACGGTAACGATTCTGCCAGCTCGCCGCCTTTCGATCATTTAATATTAAAACATATTTCCACTAATCAAGCTGCATTTTATAATAAAAAGCTTCAATGAAAATCCACTGACGTCGTGTCGAGAAATGTGCCATGAATGGATCCACGAATCCAATATTACGTGACATAGAAATCATGATAATAATTCGTTGTAATTAAGGAAAATAGAAATATTGATCCTTATAGTCACAAACTTGAGATGCAGTTTTCATTGTCTGTTAATGAGAAACGTATACCTTTTTCACGATCAAATATCTCCATCACATAGCACGAATATGTCACCTGATAAAAAAATCATCATTTAAGACCCAGGTTGGTTCTCAAAGAATATTGCACAATATTGATTTTCACGTCTTTCCCCGGAATCGTGTGCTTTGGACATTATTATTCAAAGAATCGTTTCTTTAATTTTACTATCAGAATGTGATTACAAGAAAATCTGTAAGAAATTCGACTGCTATTCATAAGAAATCATGAGATCATGTATAGGTTCTCTCTTTGTTTCTAGATTGTACCAAGATTGTTGGTATCTTAGTTTAGGTTTAACTTCAAAATCTTGAAGTATTGATTTTCACTTTCATCGTTTTCAAGTCGGCGATATAAATATCTGATCCGACATATAGCTTGACATGTGTGGTACACTTTATGTGATAATGACTTCTGTCATGAGATAGCAGTCAGAACTAAGTAAAATGATTGGACATAATGCATTAGTGATTCTCATGCAACACGTCGAAAATATCTGAAAATCCTAATCTTTTAATTATTTAGTGTAGATTACAGGAATAAGTCTTTATTATCTCATCTACATTAGCCATTCAAGAAATACTTTCATACTGGAAACAGAGATCACAACGAGAAACAGATTCAACTATACCAGTGATAATTTGATTTGGCGCCAGACCACATTTTTGAAGAGGTCTATAGTTGGATTGATTCCTAGTATAACATTGATATTTATTTTATCGACTAAAGATGAATGGAAATCATTGTTAACCTCTGAATGATTTCCAGTCACTATGTTGTCCAGTTGTTTACCGTTTGTGCTTCTCAGTACTTTCATTGCTATACCAATAATGATTATTTTTAATAGGCGCAATGAAACACTGTTTACACGTTTGGTGTTAGATATACTGGTTCAACCTCAATATCATATCGATATTTATTTCTTTAAAAAATTGGAAATGGAAGACGAAGAGTATTTCGTTAGAATTTGATATTACAAAGTTAGATATACAGCTTTCAAAAAAAAAAAAAAAAAAAAAAAAATCGTTGCTGGAACGCTTCCTCCTCCCGGTCATTGAATTACAACAAGAAAGAAGAGCTACATGTTAATATGAAAAGGATAGTGCAATACTGGAGCGTGTACAGTAGATATGCCTTTGTAAAATTATACCGCCTCTATACAGTATTCTCATTCTGAACTAAATAAAGAACACAACATATATTTTCATAAGTTGAACACTTTAAGCAGTTAATCCTTTTTCGATTGAAACAAAAATAAGTCTAAATTACGAAAGAATATAAATACACAGCTTTCGCAAGAAAATGTCACTACTGTACAGAATTTTCATTCCGAACTAAATAAAGGCAAAACGTATGTTCTCTATAAGGAGAATCCTTTACAAAGTCCACTTTCGACTGTAATTCGTTACAAATCGAAACAAAAATAGTCATCTAATAAAAAATATAACACACTCTACTACTAAAAGTATTCAGTACATTAATTTGTAACTTTTGATCTTAAAAGCAAACATTCAAGAATATATTGTAAAAAGCATGTAGTTGTTGTTTAATCTGAGGCCACCGCTTTAGGAGCAAACGTATGATCTTATAACTAGCGCTACGATGACGAAGGTATCTTTCATTTTTAAAACGGATAGGTTTGATTTGAGATGGTTTTAGCTTTTATTTGTAGTGGCTTGACCAAGCTTATGAAACACACTCTTTGGTCCGACAGTCAGACGGTTTTGTTTTGAGGAAATTTCCAATAGACTTGCCTATGTAGTCTATAGAAATGAAGGAGAATTTTGTGTAATGTTAATCTAAACAGAAATTCTCATCTGTGAATTAAACCAAATTTAATTTTAGCACTATAAATTGGATCGATCCAGCTTTAGTGATGTATAGTTCTTTAGAATATCTTTGTGCTAACATTGTCTATGTTACCAAAACTGATGCAAAGAGAACCAGTAGATGGTTCAAATGGTACGAATTCAATTTATATTAGTTTTTATCGATGAATACGCAACATGTAACAAAATATAAATCTAGTATATTAACTTATAGTGAGTTATTACAATTCCGAGACATCTAAATACCTCACTAAATACTATTAAAACATTGAGTTTCATCAAAGTTACGGATTGTCTGTATCGATACAGCGTCGGGTGAAAATGTTTTTTATTTATGTACTAACAAAACCTTCTTTTTCAGATAGTACAAGGAATGTTATATCCATACATACCAGTTACAACGGATTCTTTTAAACACTGTCCATTTAATTCTCTAGATTTTCTGTCCTTCAATGAATATCATAAATCAATATTTAGTTTTAGATACTTTATGATATGAAATTAAAAATTGCTTTATTTAGGATTTTATTATGAATCCCAGCAGCAGATAATATAGTAGGTAGCCGTAATACACTTGCTTATAAAGTTCTTTTATATAAAAAAGAAAATCCTAAAGAAAGTGTTAAGGAATGCTGCTGTTTGAACTACTTGCCCTCAATAATCACGTTTTGAGTCATGGCATTCTAAGACGTATCACAATTTACCCTAAGGCATAATCAAGAAGTTAATATATTTTGTAGAGGAAAACAAAAATAATTAGGATTGTGGAGGGAAAATAATAAAAAAATACAATAATGATAATGATTAAAAATATATTTGCATTATTTTCAAATAGGTTTTACAGTACAGTATAGAATGGTGAAAACCTATGATGATGATGATAATAATAATAATAATAATAATAATAATAATAATAATAATAATAATAATAATAATAATAATAATAATAATAATAATAATAATAATAGTAATAATAATAATAATAATAAAAGAATATAATGCAACGAAAATTTTCATAAAAAAGATGAGAAAATATGAAATTTGAATTGGATTGAATTATATTACAATAATGATGATGATAATAATGATGATTATAATGATAATAATAATGATGATAATGATAATGATGATGATGATGATAATAATAATAATAATAATAACAATGATGATAGTAATAGTAATAATAATAATAATAATAATAATAATACTAATAATACTAATAATAATAGTAATAATAATAAAATCAGTAAGAAGGAGGAGAAAAGGAATAATAATTTTCATTTTATGATTATATGTGTATGTAAGTATGTATGTATATATACATATATATCATATATATTATATATGCATATCATGTATATATATATATATATATATA
>NC_068993.1:11271420-11274393 GCF_001194135.2 Octopus bimaculoides
TGTATGTATGTATGTATGTATATATGTGTGATAAACGTCTTTACTTTCTGCTTATGTTACAATCCCATTTTCTCATCTCTCTCTCTATCTCTTTATCTATCTATCTATCTGTCTATCTATCCATCTATCTATCTATCTATATATCTAGATTGTTATGTGTATGTATATAAGCGCGTACACATAGCACACACCCACGCACACACATAGACACACACACACATAAATCACACCACACAGAAACAAACAGATACACACGTATACACGAATTTATTGATTGAAGTGAGTTACATCATAATTGAAGCATAATTAACCCATTGAAACCAGACAGAACATTTAAGAAACTAAAATCGCCTGTATTTGTTGACGTATACTTCAAATTCAATAAATTCAACTTTAATCTCATCTCCTATTATTGCTCTCGTGTACATGATAGAGCAGGTTCATTTCAGATTTGGATGTAAAATTTAGTCTAGAAATGTTTTAAACCTAATATGTCAAGTATTTGATTCTCACCTCTGTCTTGAAATCTTTATCTCATATCACTTCTTCTAGTTATAGACAAAACTTTCTCACAGCACACACACTTACACACACACTTATATACACACACACGCACAAACACTCACACTCACAAAAACGCATACATGCATACACACACACGTACAGACACGCACTTACACGCACATACACATGCATGCGACGAGCTTCCGTACATTTTTGTATCTGCCATATTCGCTAATATGGCATTTGTCCGGGGCCATAGTAGAAGGCGCTACCCATGTTTTCGCGTTGTGGGAGTGCTTCTGCACCTATAGACTAAAGATTTTGCTTACAGCGCTTAGATTTCTCAAGTAGTCATCAATCTCAGTGCTATGTGGGTCCGACGTTGCTTGACCTCAGTGAACAATTGTTTTCAGCTCAAAGATCAGAACTGGTCTGGATATAAACGACAGCAACAAAAAAGAACAAGAACAAGAACAAGAACAACAAGAACAACAAGAACAATAACAATAACAACAATAACAACAACAACAGCAATAACTGCAACATCACTGTACAAGCTGCATGAATTGAACAATCATCTTTGACTCAATTCATAACTACACATTCAATCTCTCATTGCCATATAAAATGGCAGTTCAGATTTGTATCTTTTTGTTTTTGTCTATGTTTATACTTGCTTACAACCACAAAAAATTATTGACATCGTTCAAGTCAAGGTCAATTGATTTCTTTCTTTCTGAGTGAACAAGCAATCCAGCTGTTTTCATCATTTTTCTTAGTGCTTTGTCCAAAATCAATACATTTACCGATTTTATATAACGCATGGTAACAAAATTCCACCGCTGATTTTTCACTCGAATTATTAAACTAAGCAAGAGCTTCAATGTAATCTGTTTTTACATGGCTTCACTATAACGCTTTTTGAAAGTAAAAAGCAATTTAAGAAGTAGGAAACATTACGATAATACAAAATATATTAGGTTAGCGTTCGTTGAGTGCTTGCGTCATTTGTGTATGTGATTTCTCAAAGCAACTTACAATTTGGTTAGTAACGTTTTATTAATCAATTTTTTTCCTTTAAATTTCCTCTGCACTAAAAATTTCCTACGACTGCCATATAAGCATTCATTTCAAATGCACCAGTGTATATGTGAGGAATATAGGCGATTATTAAAGAACATATATATATACTTGTGTGTTGTATTCATTTTTGCCAGCCCAGGAGAAGGAAAAGCATAATGGAAATGCAGGAAAGAACCAAAACAACGCCATACATTATTCAATAATTCTTTACTGCGTAATTGACACTCAAGGAAAAGGTTATATTTAACTTAATAAGATAGATTCACTCCCTGAGGTATGTTCTGTGTCTGCCAGGATTCAAATAAAACAACCTACCTATGTCTAAGTTTGAAATAATTGAGATTTCGGGAAAGTCAACACGTTTCAGTATTTTGTAATCTGAAGCTGTTTCCTCTATTTAAGCACAGACCCAACGTCTGTTTCTCAATTTGTCTGGTCTTTATTAATTACAGAGTACTTGATCAACACACTAATTATGTTATTTCTCCATTTACGGGGTATACACACACATACACACACACACACACACACACACACACACACACACACACACACACACACACACACAAACACTCACACACACACTTACAGACACACTCTCTCTCTTTCTCTCTCTTACACACACACACATACACACATAACACTAAGATATTGTTAAAGCGAAAACTGGATAGTCGTTTATTTTTTTTATAATCCAAAGCTTTCTAGATTTCAAAATCTATTATTTCTCTTTACCAAACTCTTTGCCCAATTCGTTTTTGTTTTTACAATTTTGAATACTGTACAGCATGAGTTGGTAGAATTTAACTGTTATGCTTTGCACATCGATATAACGCATTGTTGATCCATAGTTATTCACAGAGTTATCTTTAACATTAATTTGCCTCTTACGATATGTGTTGGATAGTTAAGGTCTTTGCTGGAGAACAAAATCGAAGACAATCAATATATTTAATATCATGAAACAAGATCTAGTTTTACGCTTCCAGAAACATTAACCATTGAATAAAATTGAAAACAGAATCAAATTAAGGCGGGAAAATGTTTAAGAAGTACGTCTTGCAGCTGATAAGTCTCGGGAGATATTCTACGCTACAATATGTTGAGCAGTTATTTTTGTTTTCGTTTGGTCGGTCTCAGTCTAGTGAGTGAAATTAAGTAGAGGAAACTGTATAGAAGCCTGCCAGACAGATCCTTCCTATGGGTCGAAAGGTACAGACTTGTCCAACGGTATATTTCACCCGTTCAGCGTGAGAATATTCTTCACTGATCGGTGGAATAAAACAGCTACTCACATCTTAAGTCAGGAGCAAGTATCTCACTCGTTTGAACAACTGAATCATTATCGTCGAACGACGGAGGTCCACGATAAATACATATATATAT
>NC_068993.1:11274463-11275350 GCF_001194135.2 Octopus bimaculoides
TATATATATATATATATATATATATATATATATATATATATGCGTGTATGTACGTCTGTGTGTCTATGCACGCATTTGTATGTGCGTGTGTACGTGTGTGTGGGCGTATTTATGTGTGTGTGTGTGTGTGTGTGTGCGTGTCTGAGCATGTGTGCGGTGTGTGACAAGAGGGACGATTAATTATGAATAAATATATACATACCTTCATCTATACATACATATACGTATGCGCATATCTACGTATACACCCATACAGATATGCAAATACACACATACTTTTATACAGAGATTCTGGACACTTTCTTTCAGATGACTCTAGAGAATCAGAGGCTATTGTAAAATTAATATTTGCTAATGTTCTACGCAGCAAGATAAAACACAACAAAAGTACCATATGTTTGTGAAGCGAATTTCTTAGCCATATGGTTATATCTCCGCCTCAATTAGCTTCATACGTGTTTTGTATTTCTAGAAGAACACAGGGTAATACGACTCTTATATCTAGCATATAAAGACTTCGTTAATAGCTCGATAACTAGCTGTTTCAATAAATAACTGACTGTCCAAAAACTAATCGTTATCATATATATACTGGTGTAGAATGCATTTTTGCGATCCGTTTAGATAAAATGTATTACCATATTCTTTTCTACTCTAGACACAAGGCCGGAAATGTTTGGGGAGGGGGGCATTCGATTAAAGGGGCGAGGAAAACTGAAGGGCCGCTGCAAAAAGAATGTGAATTTGAGTGGGGAATATGTTGGAATAAAATCGTAATTATCTGATCCTCCATTATTTTCTTTTACCCAAAGCCAGGAACCTTTCAGTACCCCTCACACACACACACACACACACACACACACACACACACACACACACACACACAC
>NC_068993.1:11275384-11276061 GCF_001194135.2 Octopus bimaculoides
TGTGTGTGTGTGTGTGTGTGTGTGTGTGTGTGTGTGTGTGTGTGTGTGTGTGTTTGTATATTAACGACGAGAAGAAATGATTGATTGTGGTATGTTTCTTTTTTTATTTTATCAGATCAGTAAGGCAACAAATTCGATATCTACTAATACAACAAGACCGGAATATTCCATTATTTAAGCAAATTTCCAGAGGCGTTAAATATACCTAGGTATAAAGATGCATGACTATTTGTAAGCCAATGTGTTTCCATATAATACAATATATTCAAATCAAATGCATAAATAAATAAATATTATGTCGTCTCAAAGAATATGAAGATAGGCTAAATGCGGATATCGCTGTTGTTGTTGTTGTTTTTGTGGTTGTTGATGTTGTAGTTGTTGCTGCTGTTCGTACTTGTGAGATGTGCAGAAGGTTTCCTAAAACTGCTGAATAACATATAAGGTTAACATAGAAGCATATATCCTATTACACTCTAAACCCCTCGTTCTTACGTCGAATTATGTTTCCTTACAAAACCATTGTACTTTTTCTCTTTACACACACACACACACATCCACACACGCACGTATATATGTATACACACATATATATATAGTTTACACACACACACAAACACATATATAGACCTATGCGTATTTTCATATATATATATATATATATATATATATATATA
>NC_068993.1:11276270-11280431 GCF_001194135.2 Octopus bimaculoides
TATATGCACACACATAATTACAGACTCATACATATTTAAAAGTACATGTGTGTGCATGTGCGTGTATGAGCACAGAGAGGTATATAGACATGCAAATATGTATATAAGAGCTTCTATGTGTGTGCGTCTATGAGTGTGTGTGTGTGAGTGTGTGTATATGTATGTGTTTGTGTTTTTCTTAATATTTGTATCTCTTTATATATCTTTATATCTAAAGTGTCTGCATACATAAAGACACTAATACACCTACCGACATACGCACACTCACACAAACACACACACACACATACACATACACATGTATGCAGACGGAGATGCATATCGATACGTACAAACATAATAAGGACTCGTGGTCGTGCCTAATTGAATTGAGAAAAACGTGGTATCGTTTTGTAACAAATATGCAATTCACAGTGAATCTAGGATCAATATTCACTTGTCGCATCGCCCTCCTCTATCTTTCGTTCTCTCGTCTTCTAGAATCAAAAGAATTTTAGCTAACATTCATTAATTAAATAAAAATGAAAGCAAGCAAGCAAGAAAGGAAGGAAGGAAGGAAGGGTGAATGGAAATTACGAAAGAAAGAAAGAAAGCAATTTAAAGAGACAAAGATGGCGGGAGATGATGGGAAGTATTAAGGAGAAAGAGAGAGAGAGAGAAACAGAGAAAAAGACACAGAGAAAGTGAGAGAGGGAGGAAAGAGAGAGGGGTGGGGGAGAGGACGAATGAAAGGAGACTTTAGTGCCGTGTCAATTCAGCAGAAGCTTTTAATCAGAGGATGTAAGTTCATGTATTTTCTTTAGAACATTCTGGAATGCGTCAATCGAGTGGAGAACGTCCGCGTCAAAAGTATAATATAATGGCGAACGAGAAAGTGTGAGCGAGAGAAAGAGAGAAAATGTGCGAGGGTGAGAGAATGGGAATGAGTGACGGAAAAAAACAGGAGGGTGTGAGAGTGAGAGAAATGGACGGGTGAGGCTCAGTAATACACTTAATATCGACCAGCAGTTACATCGACATACACTGGGATACAAAGATGTTTACACACCCTTCGTATCACGAACATACCGACACATACGATTGCATACGGATACATATATTGAGCGTATGATTTTACAGATAGTCATCTCGATTCATACAAATACATACACCGCCAACAACGCAAGCAGGAGACCGCTCATACGTATTCATTTCTGAACGCTCTTCACACGGCAAACGTCCGGACACATACACATACATTCAGAGACGTGGATACAGAGCGTATATTTCCACTGACAAAGCAAAGGTGTGGAGGGATAGCAATCACCATCCGTACACTCCCATGCGCCGACAACACAAGTAGATCATTCATACGTATTATACATGCTTATACACTCTTTACAAGGCGAACATATCGGCATATATATAGAGAGAGACGTATACTAGGCCTATAATTCTGCGCACAGGAAAAGTGTAGAGGGATAGTAATAGCCGTAGATACACATCCACACGCCAAATACACCGCAGACGAACACATAAACGGACACATGCAAACACCAAATAAATACCCAAGCAAACAAATATACATGCGTATAGCCTTTATAAAACACACACCAAAACCACTAATCATACATACAGAATAATATATATATATATAGCATAGTACTATATTATAGGATATATATATATATATATATATATGAAAGAAGGTTTGAAAATGCACTTATTTTTAAAAAATATTTATTTACTTAACCGGTTTCACTTTTTTAGAAAAAGATTATCAAAAGTCTTTGAGAATAATAAAAAATGTTAAAAAACAGTTCGAGAATTAAAATGCATATATACATTCTTTGATGATAAAATATATTTAAAGTATAAAGCTTTGTATGAACTGTGTATTGTTACATATATATATATATATATATATATATATATATATATATATATATATATATATATATATATATATATATATATACTGCTGATATACGGATGAGCAATACTCGACCGTAACGCGTTGTCCTTATCGTTGAAATAGCTTGATTCAATTGCCGTGCTAACGATTTTCCCAGCTCACCGCCTTATAGAAATCTATAAATAATACCATATAAATATTGGATTAAAAAACTCTTTGGGACAGAAAAAAATACTGAAGGCTACCTAAGGGACACGTGACCAAATTTCCCGTGGATATGACGGACATTCCTCCACTCAACCGAATTTTCTGCTCACTTCCGAAACTTTAGTCTTGTCAGCGAGAATTGTATGTTGTCAACAGAAGAATAACCTACAAACTTTAGAGAGAACATGAAATAAATCTGTTTTCAGAATTAGTTCTCGAAGTACATATAGAAGCTATAAATAATATGCAGTAGAAAAAGAGGAAGGGTCAAAAGGCAACCAACAGATACCAGTTTAGAGCATGGAATATATATATTTAAACATAATTGTAGAGCTGTTACAGTACGTGTATATCTTGGGTATTTTTTTACAGCTGTTTCCACAACAGATGTTTTCCATATATATAAATATATATAAGCGGATTATTCGATCTTCGGAGAGATAAGAATTGATGTTGATCTTTAGTAGTGAATTTAGTCATATATTTTAGTAGTTTTGTTGTCAGTACCAGGTTTTAAACAATAAGTAGTGTCGCTGATTATTTCGCCTAAAATAGGTAGACATAAATAATGGCGCATACAAACAAACAAACACAAAATACTTTGTACACATATACCAATATTCAAACACATACATACATAGTGATAGGCATTCGACAGCGAAATGTATACTCACATCTCTTCAAATATATTCTTCCACAAATACATACACACAAGCAATTACACACAGGCATACACATATGCACCCACCGATCGTTTGGCTTTGGTCTTAGATCCGATCGATCGGAGATTACTTAGGACTAAACTGTACTGTTTACGTGTAAGAAAACAATAAGATATCCTGCAAAAATAAGCGAGGAAAAGAACAATATTCTGGCGTCGATATAATCAACTAAAATCTTTAACGGAAGTGCTCAAGTGAGACCTCAGTCAACTTATTAAAACTAATTAAAATCACAATTATGAACTACATGTTTTACATTTTTTAAAGACACTGTTTATATTTCTGTTGCCTAGTAGTAGGTTAGCTCTCGATCCAGGAAACGTATGACCGAATACCTTCAGATCGTGATAATACAAGGTTTCTTTTCATTTCTTCATCTAGAACTACATTATAATATCTTTCATTCATTTAATAAGTCAAAGAGATATTTCGCTGCTACTTTTCGTAGAACGAACAGCAGTGCAGAACATCGCTCATTAGATCGCAGGATTGTGTCTTTCTTATTGTTTATTTACACATCAACCCCTAGTTGACTGCTGTATTAGCAGTTGATATGACTGCGTAGAGAGGCGTATGTTATTCAATAGTAAGCTGTCTTTTATTTTTGTGTTTGTATCATATCCTCATAAAACAGAGGAATCCGTATACACAGACATATACTTTCATACTTAAAAATGCTTATAGATTTAATAAGAACTCGTGGGGTGCTTATTTGAAGTGATAGAACGGGTATAATACATCAGATTTGATTGCGGTCGGACCAAAAGAGCTGTCAGCATACACGGTATTACTGTGATTTGATAGAAAAATTCCGATACAAAGGATGTCGAATGCCTTGTTGACGTCTAGCAAAATGCCAAAATGACGTCGGGCAAAATGACTGATTTCAGCAATCATCTCAGAGAGGTTTGCCTGCTGTTGAATGAGACAAGAATGAGTAACAGTACATTGGATCTTGCTCTACGGGATCTGTACTGTTTGCATATGTATATATGTATGTATATGTATATATATATATATGTATATATATATAATGTGATTAGGTTTTTAGAACACGCCTACATCGCTAGAAATAAGAGCTAAACCGCTCTAATGTTGTAGTTAAAGCACATGAATGAAAACGTACACCAACAGGGACCATAATCGTCCGAAGAGTGCCACTCGGTCAGTGTTAGTGTATACATTTTCATTCTTGTGCGTTAACTACGGCGTCAGAGCGGTTTAGCTCTTATTTCTAGCAACGTAGGTGTTGCCTAACATACTACTTACATTTAGTGATGTTTGCAGTTCTCCTTTTCGGTGCAACATAGCAAACTGTTGCTTAATTATATATATATA
>NC_068993.1:11280890-11281333 GCF_001194135.2 Octopus bimaculoides
TGCACATAATTTTGTGTATTATGAATTATTGGCGGTGAACCTTGTTCTGACATTGCAGCAATAATCACTACCACCACAACCAACGTCACCTCCACCACCACCACCACCACCACCGCCGCCGCCGCCATAACCATCTTCACCGCCATAACCACCATTGACACAATCCCCATCAGGATGACTACTACCACCACCATCACCACCAGCCGCAGCACCAGCAGCACAATTACTACAACCCCAACCCAATCACCACCACTATTATAACAGCAGCAACAACGACAGCAACAACAATAACTACGTCTATAACAATAAGAATAACCGCAGCAAGCAGAAGCAATAATAACTGGTGATATTGTCAACAGCAACAGAGATGCATACTGAAGACTGTACAGACGTATTCACACAGAAGGTATTAATTTGCACTCATGCACACACACACACAAACA
>NC_068993.1:11281343-11284539 GCF_001194135.2 Octopus bimaculoides
ACACACACACACACACACACACACACACACACACACACACACACATTCACAAACAGAGAGACAGATACACGCAGAAACACAGACACACATGGAATAACGCATAGAAACGCGCTCGCGCAAGGACATATTCTCTTTGAAGCGAAAAGTCGACGTAGAAGTTCGGATGTAAACTTTAAAATCATCAAATTAATAAAGATGTTGCTTGTATTGGTGCCTGGAGATTCACATCCTTTGATGTTTCCATCCCATTATTTACTGTTTGGTGCATCGGTTTAATGCTTTAACACGTTTACATTTGCAGGCGTTGATTGATAGATGAAAGACTATGTGTATATGTGAGCCTAATAACTCTCAGGGAGTAGTAATTCCTTAAGTGACATTTCACCTATCGATGATTTTGCTTAAATCCATTCCATATGAGTAGCAATCACGCCATAATTATCAGGCAAAAAAAAAAGAGAAAAAGAAACAAATCGAAACAAAAAACAACAACAACAAAAGAAACAAAAGAAAATAAAGGAGAAAATTAATGTGCGTCTCCTAGTTTCTGAATAACCAACTCCTTTGTTTCTTGGTTGCTAAAGAACGATGTAACGCAACAGGTTTTAACCAGAATCTGTTCTGTGCAATATAATCAGCCATAGTGTTACCAAGTATTACATTTAAAACCTGCTATATCTTAAAAATATTATTTTTTTTATTACTTGTTAAACTAAAAAATTATTTTCATCTTTATATATATATATATATATATATATATATATATATATGTGTGTGTGTGTGTGTGTGTGTGTGTATTATATTTAAATCTTGAATTTAGAATTCATGAAATGTACTTTTAGAGGAGATGCGAATATAAAAATTTGGAAGAAACTTTATCAGCAATTCTGGTAGTTTGGTAGAAACAAAAAAGAACACCTTGCCGAGCGTTAAATTAATACACCTGTTTGTTGCTTATATACTTGTCTTCGTCTTTTGCTTTTCTGTAAATTTCAACTATATATATATATATATATCGATACAGACACTCATACACACACACATATTTAAATCTTGAGTTTAGAATATGATATATATTTATAAGAAGAACATTTAGAGATGCGGAAACAAAAATTTGGAACAAACGTAACAAGCAACGCTAGTAGTTTGGCTAAAAGAAAAAAAGAACTATGGATATAATTTTAATTTTACAGTTTAATAATAATCAACTTGTCAGAAATTAGAAGCAAAATTTGTATACATCTTTGAAAAGTAGAAGAATTCTAAGAATAATTAGCAACACGTATTGCTGAAAATATTTAGCATCGACGTAAGATTAAGAGAGTTATGAATGAAGAATTAATTAGATAATTGAATCCTGAATTAAGATATTATAATTATAATTAAATGAATTCGATTGTGTGACGTTTACACATCTCTTTAGAAATTTAATGATTGAAATCAAAAGAATAAATTTAAATCCGAGAAAGAGAAATATGTTTGGCGAATTCTGATCTCATGGAGACTATTACACTTTTAGTTCTTCACACATGTTCCAAAATAATTAGTCACAGAAAAGATTTCAAATTACTAAGAATGTTATTTATTTAGTGAAGTGGTAATATAAATAGTATGGAAGAAACAACGACGAGGTTTTAAATTTAAATAAAAATCGCAGTTAAGCTCACGTTTTAGCAATTAGTGACGCAGATCACCATTTCAATAGAATTAGTAACAAAGATGATTTTGAAATATCTTCCAAATGAGTAGGATTTAAAAAATATTGTTCGGTAAAGTAAATGGTTTAAAATATTTATCAAAGAATTTATTTGTTTACTTTTTTAACAATTTTCAGCAAAAAGAATTGAAAAATAATTAGGTACACAGATGATTTTAGAAGAGAAATTTCAATTAAAAGAAGATTTTGTATATTTTTATGCAAGAGCAACGTTAAAACGCTACACCTATCATAAAACTTTTATATAAATATTTTATCTTCATTATCACTGTCCTCGTCATTTGTGTTTTCCCAATAAGTTTTCTACGCTAGCATCAAGTTTTTGTGGTAATTAAGGAAGCTATTTTAAATTCAATTTTATTGTTAAGAATATGAAATTGTGCAACATTTGATGATTTCGCCAATCGATGATGAGATAAAATGAGATTAGCCACAAAAGCGCTGTAGTATTTAAAATTATATAAAAGTTAGGAATATATCGCGAAAATATTTATATATGCAGTTAAGTGATTAAATTTTATGTGTCGCTCAAACAAATTAAAACCTTTTGATAGTATATTTTATGTAGATCCTCACAAACAACACACATAAAATATTAATTTGCTTCAGATGTAAACAATATTTACAAAATGATTTTATAGGCTATGCTAAACTGAAAATATTAGTTAATACTTTTTTTTAAATATTTTGCGATACGTATAAACGTAGCTTACAGGGAATCTTTTTCCTTTGAAGTGTTATCCATAATAAAGCTGTATCCAATTATTTATCGGGTGTAGGTAAACATTGAGACAGACAAATACATTCATATACAGAGCAAACACAAACGCATACAGTGCCACTCTAAAAGATACAATCCAAACTAACTTAAAAATCTAGCACTGATATTTCACTAGCTAAATACTTTTATAGTATATGAGCGCCGAGGTAACGGAAGAATAAAATTATTTGAGTAAGTTTCATATCATACCTTGTTTAAACTTTGTGTTTCGGGGTACAAATCCTGTCATAGTATCTATCATTCTTTCTTTTATATTTCTTTATATATATTTTTGACGTATATCATTTATCTCTCCAACATCAAAACACGTGTTCAAGTAATATACTAGACTTCGTATAAAAGCTTTATATCTCTCGCCCAGTGAATCACTACCATTTTATTATCCCATTATTAGGGCAGTAAATGTATAGAAATTACAGTGCGTCGTACAAATACCTTTCAGTACTTACTTTTACAGCTACAAGTTCTGAGTTTCCAATATCTCTAGGGTGCAATATATTTTTCATCTCATCAGAAATTATAGAAAGCCTTCAACACCTGTGAACCACACTCATTTCAACACCTGTGAATCGCACTTAATGGAAATTATTGATACTAGTAATTTCATAATTTCATTTACTGTAGACACATTAGAAATACTGACATGATAACATATATATATATATATACACACACACACACACACACACACACACACA
>NC_068993.1:11284991-11287834 GCF_001194135.2 Octopus bimaculoides
ACACACACACACACACACACACACACACACACACAGACACACACACACACACAAACACACACTTTATCCCTAACTCCACTTTCAAACAGGCAGCGCCAAGGGTTCGTTCCTCTATCACGTCGCCATTTATCTCTCAGTAAAATGAAAAATGACTTATCGTTATTCTTTTATGATTCGGTATATGTATATGCTATCCGTATGCTTGCAAGTATGACTGTATGTATATATGTATTGGCGCAAAAGTGGCTGTGTAGTAAGTAGCACGTTTATTAACCATATATTTTCGGGTTCAGCTCCAATATGTGGCACCTTGGGCAATTGTTTTCTATTATAGCCTCATGTGTGTGTGTGTATGTGTGTGTGTGTTTGTGTGTGTGTGTGTATATTTGTGTAACTGTGTTTGTTCCCCTACTATCGCTTGACAACCGATGCTGGTGTGTTTACGCCCCCGTAACATAGCGGTTCGGCAAAACTCGTGGAGTCGTTTTGTTCGACTAAAGGCGGTGCTCCAGCATGACTGCAGTCAAATGACTAAAACGAGAGTCATCTACTATATCCTCGGTCCGACCAAACCCTTGTGAGTGGATTTGGCAGACGGAAACTCAAAGAAGCCCGTCGTATATATGTGTGTTAGTATGCGTGTGCGCGTTTGCGTATCTGTGTTTGTGCCCCCACCAACATCGCTTGACAACCGATGCTGGTGTGTTTACGTCTCCGTAAAAGAGACCGTTAGAATATATACTAGGCTTACAAAGAATAAGTCGTAGGGTTAATTTGCTCGATTAAAGGCGGTGTTCCAGCATGGCCGCAGTCAAATGACTGAAACAAGTAAAAGAATAAAAGAAAAAAAGAATATATATATATATGCATGTATTTTTTTCTTTATTTGCATGTATACGTGTACTTATATGCTAATGTGTGAAGGCGGTGAGCTGGCAGAATCATTAGGACGCAGGGCGAAATGCTTAGCGGTATTTCGACAGTCTTTACGTTCTGAGTTCAAATTCTGCCGAGGTCAACTTTGCCTTTCATCCTTTCGGGATCAATTAAATAAGTATCAGTTACGCACTGCGGTCGATCTAATCGACCCTGTCCCCTCTATGTTTTGTACCTTGTGGGCAATAAAGAAATAAATACATTTTCATACATGGGCTATCTTACTAAAGATGCTATTCCTTTTTCTGGAGACTACTCTGTTATGTTAATCGATTTAGAAACAAAATACCGCTTCAGGATGTTTCTCTAAACCTGCTTAATTAAAACGACACAATTAATATAGTCATTATATATGTAATCTAGTTAACGTATCTTCTTTATGCAGGTGGCAGTCCTGGAGCACTTTCACACTTCATTATCTTAAAGTACTTGATCAGCAAAATTCTTATTTCGCTAAAATCTTATATGTTCTCACTGCTATATTAAGGTCTGTTAAGCACGATTAAAATTATACTTCACTGAAGAGACTTGACACAGCCGAAACACGTTTGGAATTGTTTCACGAAATGTAAAAGCTTACTCTTCATGCATACCTCCCTTCAACTTATAATCAATGTTTTAGCAGTCTATCTTGCCCCTGAGGAGACTTTTCATTCCCAATATAGTTGAAGATTTAATGGATTAAGAATTCTTTGGTCTTACACACATACCTAAAACGTGACTTCTCAGAAGTTCGCCTTCGCCTTATATTTCAACAAATTTCAATAAATATAACTAAATACTGAAGTGAACTATATGAGTAGTCTATTACGCTATAAACAGAAGACGTGTTTTCTTTTGCTGGGTAAAGTGGTTTGTCGACCACTTTATTGAATTTTCTTCCTATGGCAGGATCAAAATCGAAGTGAGCCTCTGCATATATGGAACTCAGAACGTATAGAGAGCCGATATGGCTCGAGGAGTTTTGATTAACGTGCTCATGGTTTTTCCGGCTCACCCCTTTTATAATTTGAATAAGAATAATATTCTGATCAACGAGTGAGAAACATGAACTGAGTAGGATAACCGCCAGGACAAATACCACTCTGCATTTTGTGCAACGCTCTAACGATTCTACAGACCCACCGCCTTTATCATGTTTATAAATAACAAAAGAGGATTGCCGTTTTCAATCTACATAAAGAAACATTTTAAGGTATGTCGTACTTTTAATATTAATAACACACATACACACACAAAAAAAGGAAAAACAACAGGGAGATGACAAAATTACGAAGGGAAAGTAAGAAGAAAATGGCGACAAAAATGAAGAGATATCAACGAAAATGGAAAGAAAAATACGAGGCAAAGTGGAAAGAAAATAAGATGATGGTATAGGTAATCTAATTGTTAATGTTACACTAATTGAATTACAAGCGATAGTCCCCTATTGCAGGTGTTTTGTATTGATTAACTTTCAAGTTGAGAGAATTGTACAAAAAGCAAAAAAGAAAAGATTCATATATTCATTTGAAGGACATCTGTTCGTGGTTAAATGGTGAAGGGGGTAATAGTGGTGCTGAATGTGATTTTAGTCCTCGTTTCAGAAAAAAAAAGAGAGAGAGAGAAAAATAATGTAAGAACATTGAAGTGATAACGGGAAATAGGTTCGTATTCGTAACATACGTCTCAGATGTTTGTGTTTTTCGTTTAAGGAATGTAGAGCTACTAGTGTCATTCTGTGTATCTCTGTGTATCTTCTTGCTATATAGCTGATAATATGAACAGAAACACAATTAGATGATAATGAGCGAGTGAGGAATATATATATATATATATATATATACACACACACACACACATATATATACATACATACATACATACATATATATATATATATATATATATATATATATATATATATA
>NC_068993.1:11288266-11288891 GCF_001194135.2 Octopus bimaculoides
ATATATATATATATATGTATATAGACACTTATAAGTGTGTGGGTATGGTGTCTGTGTATGTATATATAATATACCCAAACACACATAGATATATGTATATAGGCACATATGTGCGTGTGTATGTGTGTTTATGTGCTTGTCTGTCATATACTTACATCGAAACGGTGATGGTATTCGATCGATAACTGATGAAGAATAGAACATGCCCGCATACATCACATAGCCTTCTTTGTTTCTTGTGTGTTTCTTTGCTGTCCAACTCTAGATACATACATACATACATACATACATGTACATACATGCACGTACATAGACACACATATATGTACGAATATATATATATGGATATAGACGAAAGATAAAGGAACTCAATACGTTATATAAAGTATATACTTCGCGGTAGGCTGTTAATGACTCACATTAACGTTACTGAAAGTTCCATAGTCATAAATGTATGTGCCTAATCGATCAGACGTCCGCAATGAAATGTCATCGATCTGGGATCTGATCGATTAGACGACACGTGCTTTCGTATGCTTATAAATGTCTGAGTAATGATGCTATGAGTCATTTCATTAACGGCAAAATCGCCAATATGTATATATATATATATATATATATATAT
>NC_068993.1:11289150-11296145 GCF_001194135.2 Octopus bimaculoides
ATATATGTGTGTGTATGTATATATGTATAGTTGTATATCTATATGGCTGCGTTCATGCTGGAGCACCACCGTGGTATTGTACTTTTACTTATCATTATTCTTTGGTTGATTTCTTTTGGGTGGCCGGGTATCATATCACCACTCCTGCATGTACTTATACCGTGCATGTTGCCCCATTTGTATATAAGGGCTTTTGACACTCATTTGTACTTTATTCCGGGCTGTTGTTTCAGTTCTTTTATTGAAAACATCCATCTTTACATTACGTAGGTTTCTGAATTTTCCTAACAAGCGTGGAAGACCTAATTTATTGCACTATATAGTTCTGATTTTTGATAGTAATGATTATGCGTCTGTTGCAATGCAATGGCGTTCAGTTCAGGTATTTCTATAACACTCGACGGAAAATGTAGGTAGTTGTCCTTTCAGAAATTCGAATATCTAGATTATTAAACATCTATCATGTCTTCATTCCATGGTGTAATGTCGTAGTGTTTTCAGCCTCTCTGTCTAGTTCACCTCCTCAAAATAGACGGGCTGTTCCTGCGGGAGATGAACAGGAAGGCGAATAATTGTATGGAATTTGTCATGCATTTTGAGTTCAAGCAATCTCCACATTCCTTCTGGAGCATTCACATATCTCGCATCTAGAAAATTCTTTACCTTATCGTGAATTATAACATTCTTGCCAGTTCGTTCGCTGATGTCTACAATTTTGGAATCATAGCGTTTGTATATGCATTTATACACATATTTCATGGACCTGACGAAGGCGCAAATTTTTACATTGAGGTGACAATTGTAATTGTAACTTAAACATTTGTTATAAGGTACAACATGTCGGTTGTCCACTACTTTCTGACGAACGTTTAATGTTGAAACCGGACATATTCTGTAGGTGGATAACGATGTCGGTTTTTAAAGATTTCCTGTTGAAATTGTTGGGGAAAGCCTTTTGAACAAGGCGCATTAGGGTTTTGCTCACCACAAACATCGTGAATCATGAATTTCTTAACAATTTCATAGAGTACTGATTCTCTCTCTGCATCAGGAATTTCAGCACACACAATATTTTCAGTTCTTCAGTTGAGTTTGGTTTATTTTTTGGATGAAATATTAATAATAAACGAGCATGCGGTCGTCTGAAATTCTATGGTGTAACAATGTGCGACAACTCGGCCAATCACAGGTCTTTTTGTTACATCAACTATTATTTCCTGCAACTTAATATTGAACACCCGAGCCACGAAATCTAGTCTACTGGAGGCTGTTTGACCTGGAAAAAGTTTGTTTTGTATCTCGGGCCAATTAAGATTGCATGTCATTGTAAGAAATGTACCAGGTGTACTAAATTTTCTCACAATAGCTAATACATCTTGTCATCGCTCTCATATTTCTTGCTGATCCTTCGAATGATAATGGAAGAATGACTGTCCGTCCGATTTGAACATCCTCGGTATCTGCTGCATTGGTTAAACGGTCAGCAAGTCCTTGATATTGTTCCACTTTCAGATTGTTTTGTTGTGTTCGTATGTAATTTAAATTGTTAGCTTTAACTTGTAAGTAAGAATCTACAAGTCACTGTTGAAAAACTTTACCTCTGTGCAAAAGGGGATTGAATTCATTATCCCTTACTGCAGCTAAGATATTTTATGTTGAAGCATTGAAATGTTTTGTCATTGCTGGTCATGACGATTTCCAGTCATGTCTATTTGCCATCCTGGTTCACCGTGTTGGAAAAAGCAATACATATATCTTTGGATCAAGATTTGGGCTCGAGATGTTAAGACTTATAGTAGGAACCTCAGAGTTCCTTGAATATACTTTAAAATCTCTATGAAACGGTGGTTCGCCTCCTTCGTTTCTGAATACAATAGCAATTTCATTGACTGTTGCCAAATTGTATCTCCTTCTGTCGTTATTACGTTTTCTTTACGTTTTCAATGTTTTGTTGTTGAGGATGCTGTTCTACTTCAATTCCATGACGTGTTTGAAAACTCTGAGCATATACATTTCTGAGCTCTTATTTCTGCTGTTTGGGCGCTGTCTACAACATAAATTCAGCATATTATCTTCGTTTACCTTCATTTGACTGAATATGTGAATTTCCGTGGGTAAATTTGTCCATGCACGCGGAAACAAAATGTGCCTTTTCCTGGTTCATTCTGCACTTGAGCACCAATCGAAGCAAATGATAGTGAGGAATTACATGACTGAATGTTTTCTTGGAAATTTCTATAATGAGGATGATTTTGATTAGATAACAATGAAACTAAATATGGTGGAAATTCTCTTCTGACAGGACGTAACATTTTACCTATGTGACAACAATTATTGAAACGTCCATCTGATTGTTTCTCAGCAGAAACATGTTTTCCTGAGCAAAACTTGCAAATGGAATCCATATTTCCACAGTTATAAATGTGAATTCTGTTTTCTGAATATGTGTAATTATTAGATATAAAACCTGTATCATTTACATGGGCAGCTCTCATTACCATTGGTATTCCTTTGCCGTCTTTGAGTGGTCTCTTCTTCTATTTCGTTTGCAATCCTTTGCGAAACACTACTATTGTGAATGATGTTCATGTTATTATTATGGGACCCAGAAATTTGAACTTGATAAAAACAGTAGAACGTCCATTACATCGCCTTTTCTACATTTACAAATATCCAATGACACACGTCCCGGCTTTTCATGCTGCACGTTAAAGAAACTGACGACAATGATGTTAATCCTAATGCAGAGTATTCGAAACCAGTGTAGGTGATCCCAGGACTAACCAAGAGGTTTGCACCAACCTAGTCTTCCTAAGTAGGAAGAAGGTTAAAAGAAGTACGTCTGATGGTCATAAATGTTAAATCCGAAAGTAAAGGGGCCCAGCTTCAGTTACATTTTTGTGGATGGTGGTTGACTTTGTGCTCCATTGTATCTGCCATTTTAGAACAGAATAACTTTTTAACATGTCAGGGTGCTAACTCGCCCACACTGTCCTCTAGCGTGATCAAGCTCTTACAGTTTTTATTCATGCATGAATCAATAAAATAAAAGCAATATTCTGTGATGTTGTCAATGTAATTGATTCTATCTTTGACCTTTAACGATCGGCCTTGTGTCGAATCGAACAAAACGCTCGACATATATTGTAATGGAAGACCTGTATCTGTTTCCATTGAAATATGTTAATGATGTAACTTTATGAAACAAGGTATATATCGAAATGAATGGCTGAAGTATGAATACGGCGATGCACCAATGTCAGTGACCGAGGAACATTTTACACAGAAGCAATTCATAGTTAATACTACTGATTCTCTCTTATTGACAAAATGGCGTCCAGTAAAAATGGAGGGAAGATGGAAGTTATGAAAGTAAATGCAATAATGTGAAAGCGGCAAAATAATATGTGCAAGATGAAATGAAACTAAAAAGAAAGAAGAGTGAATTATCTGATGCGTATTAATGTAAGGGAAAGTAAAAATGAATAAGAGCAAAACGATGTACATAAATTAAAAAAAAATTCTCCGTAAAAATGACGACGAAGGATTCAGCAGAAATATTTGCTTATGTGTGTGTAAGAGTGTAAGAGTGTAAGAGTGTGTCTAAGAGTGAATGTGTAAGTGTGTTAGGATATGTGTGTGCACATGTATGATTGAATGAGATAGAGAAAGTGAGAGAGAGACAGAGAGGGATAGAGAGTGTTAGAAAGAAAGAGAGATGCATCCTGTAGTAGATGACACCACGCATGCATGGTTAATTCGGTATATGATCAACATCGGTTTAGAATAAAAGATACATTTGTAATGCTTTCTTCTACAAAATGACGACTCATAGAATATAAAATGCGAATCATGAAGCTCTGCAAATCCACACGTCAGGTTTCACTTCTCTATGTAGAAATAGTTGTTTGAATGCATGGATCAATTGGTAGCAGTGGAAAATGAATATGAGGAAGGAAAAAATATATATTGCCGTTGTACATGGGACAAAAACAAACAAGTCATGTCATGTTTCTGCTTTATACTTAACTCATTAGAAAATTATCCTTTATAGAGTACTTGTTAAGTAAGTGATAAGGAAATTCCCCGTTTTCTACTTCTTAGATCAATAGATTTCTTTGAAATAGGAGATAGGTTTGCGGCTGGCAACGTTTTCTGCCGTGGAACTCGACTTCATACAGCATTTCAATGAAATATTTGTCAATAATTTTAATGTGAAAACTGCTTAAATTGGCGAATTGTATCGGCTTGTAATACTTATTTTGTGCTAAGAAGACTCAACCATTAACGGCGTAGCGTGTAAGCTCTGGACAAATTAAAGACTTGTAGATAAATAGCAAACTGTTTGTTTATTTATAAAGAAAACTCGTTTGGTTCTTCGGCAATACGCACACACACATACACATACATATATATATATTCATATATACACATACACACACACACATATATATGTATGTATATATATATATATATACACACATGCACACACACTCATTTATATATTTATATGTATGCGTGTGGCTGTATATGCATAGGGATGCATGCTTACTATACCGTTTGCATCTCTCATACTTACAGAACGAATTGAAAACAAAATTAAATCTGCCGTAATGGGACCAAGGAATTAAAATTCGGTTGTTTTGTGGCCTTTGAAGATGGTTCCATCTCCATTGACCATACAATGCGCTGTAGCCTTGGCATATGCATCACGGCTTTGATTTAGTGGCATAAGGATATGCCACCATACCTTGATTAGTGGAGACAAGGAAAAGTGTTGTTTTTCTCTATTCAGGATTATATTTCAATCTGGAGACTGATTAGATGTCTGATTATCAAACATAATCCTCTTACCTACGTTATTCAGCTGTGTCTCTTTACAAGCCTAAGTAATTTAAAATATCAAAGTGTTTCATGTTAATATAAAAGTTCACCTCAGATACGTTTTCTTCAGATTTTCTCAGAGGAGAAATCTCTGCCAAGAATTATCTGAAAGGAAATCTGACCACACATTTTCAAACTAACATTCGCACACAGACACACACACACGCAACACATACAGACATCCACATACACATGTGTGTGTAGTCATAGATGTTGATACTCACGCTTACACATATTTATATAATATAAGGATAGAAGTAACGTAAGTTGTTCTTTCTTAGCTTCTGTTAATATCGATATATAGGGAGAAAACTGATTAATCCATATGTTGTTGCCGACCACCATATAAATTGGTTTTATAGTTATTGAAGCAGTTTCACAGTCCAGGATAACCTACTGGTTCATGACAATTTATACGAAACGGAGACACACTCACAAAGAGTGGAGTATTTATATTCTTTAAGAATACTTTCATGGTCTACACAAAAAATTTAAGCAAATTCACACGTTGTTTTTCTTAAATTAGTGTGTAATTACCGGAGGTTTGAATTTAGATCAGATTAGTTAATAGATAACGGACACAGCACCAGCTGGAAAAAGTGGGTTTGATTAAAAGAAATGAAAACTGCATAGTGGTTGAGACTAATAACTAACTGAGGATTCAGATTGTTTCGCCTGACATCAACGATGGGAAGCAATACTCAACAAATTATTCTAAATAAAAACATCAAAATGGTACATATTATTGTCTCAAAACTCTGTAAATCAGTTAACTTGCAGAGTGCAACTATCTTAACTGGCAACATTTGACTGGTGCTAATGAGTTGCTTGCAATTTTAAAAAATGGGTGAAGTACAGAAAATCACTTGGAGATGGCATACTTATACGATATCTGCTATAATAAAAAAGAAACTCTTGTTTACGGTGAATTATTCTGCGTACAGTAACCAAGATTACTACGAGTGCCAAACCAGTTTTTTACAACGGTGTAGGAGTGATAGTTATACGTAAGAACAACAAATGCTAAATTTGCGTACGTAAACTTGGTCGGGGCGCAATAAACAAACTAGAGTCGCACGGATCGGCGTTGAATGATATAAAGGCATGTACGGACATATTTAAGAGGTTCGTCTCCACTCGGACGAGGGAAGACGTATCTTTGGGGAAGTTTCACGTCATGCATAATGTGTAGAAATACATTGGGCTATAAAAAGCGACATTCTGCATTGTTGCGTATCGCCAGCTTGGAACACTGAACACGTTCTTCAAAGCCCTATAAGATGTCTAATTAACTTTTTTATGTGGGTGATTAGTGAACTTCTTACCTTACAGCCACACCTGAATCTAGGAACAGAAAGATGAAAAAAAAAAACAAGTGAAATAGGAAGAAAGAAGTTTGATACAGTGAAAATAATAAAAACAGTTAGCGTGATGGAAACAATAAACCATACACCGGCTGTTGCATTCCCGATAATCAACACAATTTAACTGTCGCACAGATTAAATTTCATTTCCTTGTCATTATCTCCCCTTGTTCATACACTTGACTGAATTGATCCTACTACATATTTTTTTAAAAATCTGACACTTAATCTGTCGTTACGTTTTCCTGAACCGCTAACTTACGTCAAGATTAACACGTCAACATCGGTTGTCAAACGGTGGTCTAAGTAAAAAATAGACACAAATGGACATACGCGTGTACGCACACACACGCATATTTATAAACAGACGACAGGTTTCTTACAGTTTCCGTCTACCAAATCCACTCAAAATGCTTTGGTTGATCGGAGGCTATAGTTGAAGACACACAGTGGGAGAGAACACAAAACCATGGGGTTGAGAAGTACATAATTAACAATATCACCTGTTACCAAAATTATATAAATTAATAGTGTTAGCCCACAAGAGTTATTTTCCTGTAGCAGATTATGTTGGATTACAAAGAGAGTTACTGTTGCGTGTAAACCGATGTGTACGTGAGAATATACTGATCAAAGACTGACATTTACCTTCCAGACTTCTAGCATACAATACATTTCATGACGTTGATCTATGCATTCACAGATCTCGTGTACTTGAATATATACATATATATATATATATATATA
>NC_068993.1:11297560-11299553 GCF_001194135.2 Octopus bimaculoides
TATATATATATATATATATATATATATGTATAGAACAACAACGCGGAAGGATATACAAGGCAGGGGTTCTAATTAGAGTGCCTTCATCTGCAACATTGGTAGCTATTTGCTCCATATTCCGATTCTTAGTTTACTGCCAGGTAAATTAAACCTCTTGTATTGAGAGCCCTTTCACTGTACAGTAACCTATAAAATAACTAAGATGACAATTTAACTCGATTATAGTGTTCCTATTCTTCCATATCGTTTCCTTGCCATTTATCTAGCCTCGTTTCTTTCGCTCTGACTAACATATCATTGACGGACATATGGAAACAGAAAGTTTGCCGACTCTGACGAATTCGTCTGTTGAATTTCGCAGCAATGTTGGACAATGAAACATTTCAGCCTTAGGTAATGCTGATTCTATTTCTTAGATTATATTTTGTCTTTTTTATCTTACTCACCTTGCGTTTATTGTTCGACTTCCCTGGCTTCCATCTCGCCATTCGTTAATTCTGTCTATCTTCTCTTCATAGCTGTTTGTCTTTCATCCTTCCATTCTATTTTTTTCTCCATTACTCTCTATATGGACCTCACCATGGATAAATGTACACACATAGATATACATACACATTTTGCTTCCAATATCCCCGAGTATTTCTTTCTTTTGTCTGTATATAAATATGCGTTGTACGCATACAGATATACATACAGAAAATGACACGCTTATGTATGTACACGCACAGAGAGAGAGAGAGAGAGAGAGAGAGAGAGAGAGAGAGAGAGAGAGAGAGACGTACACACACACACACACTATGTGTATGCATATACCTTCTCATTTTGGCTGAAACTAGTAGTGATACATATTTTTACTTCCAATACATAGAAAGGGACCTATGTATATATATATATATTTATATATATATATATATATATATATATACATATATATATATGCAAGTACGTACTTATGCACACACGCACACACATTCACGCATGCACAAGCACATACACACACATTTATATATGTAAAGTTCACAATGAGAGACTGACAATTTGACAATAACTTATCAAAATACCCAATACAATTTATATTAAATAGAACATAATCAAATATTCAGAAATATTCAAAATTCCTCAGGTCACTTCTCAACTTATCAAAAGGAAAATGTATGAGGTGTTATTTCATACAAAACTGAACACGTGCTGGGCGGTCGAGGAGCTGATTATATAATCTATGCAAGTATATAATACGTGTGGTTTAATCTTTAGGTAGATGTATCTTAAGACTTATATGATCCTATGAAGTATTATGTAAATACGTACAATGTCTCCTCATTAGTGATTTTATAAAAAAATATGTCATTATGACCTATTGAAGTCGATGATATATCATGTCATCACGAAATGAGTATTATATAATATTCATATATATATATATATATATATATATATATATATGGACGCTAAAGAACAAACTCGTTTTGGGTTCAGTCCCCCTCCGCGGCACCGTGGACAAGTGTCTTTTTGTTTTGTTTTAGGTTGAGAAAACGACCAATGTTCTATGAATAAATTCTAGTAGGCTGTCGGTGCTAAATCGCTCTTGAAAACTTACAGAATTTCAAGTGAAATAAATTCACTGATTTTACAAAATTAGAAATATTGCATTTCTAAACATCTCAGATAGAATTATGCAGCTAGCAAAGCCAAGCTACTCCAGACTCATGAAGGGCAACTACCTTGAATCAAATCTCTGGATATTAGCTTTGTTGGGTGGAGGTGCTTATCATCCCTGTTTGAAAACTTCAGAACACAGAACGCTTGTGTGACGTAGCCAACTAGTAAGGGTGTTTCTTGGAGCTAAACAGCAGTAGCGTTCTTCCATTTCCTGGGACTGTCACATTAAGTTGGCAACAAACCATCACTTTATCGTGATGCTATTGCATAACACTCTCAGAGGGATTTAGAAATGCAATATTTTAAATGTTATATTTATATACATATATATATA
>NC_068993.1:11299846-11302305 GCF_001194135.2 Octopus bimaculoides
ATATATATATATATATATATATAATATATATATATATATATATATGTATGTATGTATATATATATATATGTATATCCTTAAGCATTTTATTACATTGACGATCCGTGGGAGCGATCCGAACACAACGGCAACCAACGGATTGGGAGAAATAGAAATTTGCAGTAAAAATGGCCCGGAAATGAAAACCTGATATAACATGATAGAAATTGTAACTTAAAAACCGAAAAACGCGATATTTCTTCGTTGATATTTCGAATATATTTCACACGATGTCAAGAACGCAGTATATTCAGTTGAAAGCACGTTGACGTATTGTGGAAAGTCTTATGCCTTGCAAATACAGTGCGACAAGTTGTGCTACGTGTCACTCTGGTAACTTACTACTGCTCTTACGACAACGGCTTACTTGTATGAAATGTTTATGTGACTCTGTTGACGATATGCATATTTATGAAGATGTCTGTGCATACATAACGTCGCCCCCCTCTCTCTCTCGCCCCCTCTCTCTCTCGCCCCCTCTCTCTCTCTCTCTCGCCCCCTCTCTCACCGTCTGACTGTATCTTTTATTCATTAGTTTTTATTTTCTTTTCCGTCTAGAAACAGCACACATATTTATAAACGTCTTTATACACGTCTGTATATATGTATTATATGCTTCAGTATGCATACACATATAATCACATATAGGCATATGCCTCACACGTATCTATTTTTTTTTGATTTTCCATCGACCCATGTTTATATGTGTGTATACCATGTGTGTGTATACATGTGAGTGTATACATATATATGTAATTATGAAGATATATGATTATGTATGTATATATATATATATATATATATATATATGTTATTTATATTATATATATATATATATAAACATATACAAACCTTTATATCTATATATATATATATATATATATATATATATATATATATATATATATATATATATATATATATATATAATGCATATACACATACGTATATGTACGTACTTACATCTATACGTATATATATATGCATATGCGGGCACAGGACGTCACAAAACGTGTGCAACCAAAAATATGAAGTACGTGTACATGGAAAATGATAGACACAAATGGAAGACAAGACAAACGTTAAGAACAGATAAATATATATATATATATATATATATATGTATGTATAAAGATATACAGATATACAATGATTCTAGAACACATTATGAAACTCCAAGTTATAATATATGCATACATTCTATATCTCCTAGGACATGAACGCGTTTTTTGAATAGCCGGTAGTTTATAAAGTCATGTGCTGTGGTTAGAGAGATTCATATGATAACCGTGTTCATTATATAGATGGTAGATTAGATCAAAAACTTTTGATCGATGAAAATGAACTGGCTGGTCAATTTTGGAGGGCCCACGGATGGATGATTTCAAAATCCTTTGCCTGACTGTGTCATTGGGAATCGTTGCTAATTCGTTGCTAATTCGGTGCCGACATGTACTCGTCCAATGCCCGGGCGTTGCTGACTTATAGCTTTATATCGAAGAAGTTTAGCACCGATCCTGCCATCAGTTCATTGTGAAGGTAACCCACTACCTTCATTTGGTCGGGAAGGGCAAGTAAATTTTGACTGTTTTTGAGTGATGCAGAAAGAACTTGCGTGTGTATGGGGGTTATCCTCTTGTCGAACACACATACTATTTCATCGTGTAGAGATTTCCCTATTTGGTCAAGCCTGCATCAACTTCTTATAACTTTCAATTAAAAGGTCAAGTAACACTAGAGCGTGAAGTGTCACGTGTCGGGAATTCTATGAACGGTGGATGTGAGTAGCGTGCATAGGTCGAGTCAACGGATCGGCTCACAGCATGCTCTTTATTATTGAAGAAAGACTAAATGACAAGGCGCTTGACGAAGTGGACAGGATGACTGTGATGCTTTGTGTGGTTACCATGGGTACTCCACGGAAGTCCCTCCTGCTGAGCAATTTTCCTTATTTCAAATTTTATTGCTGTCTCATTCGCTTTGCTGTAAATCTGTATACACGCGCGGATCCCCCTGGTGTGATTTTCAATTTTGTACCAATGTCATCGGTACATTTTATATAAGCCCTTGTTGCCAATAGACAATATGATGACGGTAATCATCATCATCTACATCATCCTCCTCCACCTCCATCATCATTCTCTTTTTCATCTACATACTCTTCATCATCATCATCATCATCATCATCGTCATCAACACCGCCACCATAAGATTCACCAACACAATCACCACCACTACCAACTAGTGTCAAAATCACCACCATCAACATCATTATCATTCCCTTCCTCTTACACTTCGTCGTTCTATTCCTTCTTCGACACCTCACCAACATCATCATTAACACCACCACCACCACCATCACCACCACCACCACCACCACCACGACCACCACGACCGCCACCACGACCACCACCATGACC
>NC_068993.1:11304576-11306451 GCF_001194135.2 Octopus bimaculoides
ATATATATATATATATATATATATATATATATATACATACATACATACGTATATATATATATACATATATATAAATAAATAGATATATACATACATATATATATGTATATGTATATATATATATATACATATAAACGAATATGGAGGAACAAATTGCTATGTTGCGTATGTATTTATATAGATGTATAATGGTTTGTTGTCCATTGGTTAAATATAAATTGTAGTTAGTGGAGTGGTAGGTTTCCTAGCGATTAACGACATTTTTGCCTATTTTCATATGGATTGTTTATTTTCTCTATTTTCTTTATGGCTTAGACTCGGATATTTTATTATCTGTTCAGCAGGTAGTTTTCACATCGTTCTTAGTTCTTTGCATTTCATAGGAATACGCAAAATGGAACAAGTATAGATGAGCATATAGGACTAGGGTATGTGCTCATAAACATTAGATTTTCGCAGCTGAACATAAGTGAGCAAACATCCATGCATCCATGCATCCATTGTGCCACACACACACACACACACACACACACACACACACACACACACACACACACACACACACACACACACATATATATATGTATATATATATATATGCATACATATACATTTTTATATACGCATATATATATATACATTTATATATATGCATACATACATACTTAAGTGATTGTAAGGAACATGCAAATTAAAAAGGGTGGGAGATGTTTAATCAGTTGCCAGGACTTTACTGAAGCAGGGGAACACAGAGGACCCATTGTTGAAACATGTAAAGAAGGCCGGCTTCATCAGCATTGGAAATTGTGTACCTAAAGAAAAATTGTAACCCTTAATAAACAAAAAAAAAACGAAACAGTATGGAGGGAAACGATTTTGTTTGTCAGTTGTTTGACCTTAACCAGTTGAGCATGTCTCTTAGTGGCTGACGATATGTGCATCTCTGATCATGAGTAGAAGTAGTGGGGGAGCATCAAAGCTATGTGTTGACAGGAATTATTTGGGATTTGAATGATTCACCTTTGGAAATAGCCGTATTTCATTCAACATCCACAAACAAACTTTATTCAAGGACCTTTTGAGCGGGATGGGCTACTCGACCTGAAGAAAATTCTAACTGGGCCCCCCGCCTGCAAGGTCATGCACTGTTTATCTTGATATGATATCGCCATGTCGCGTCGCACACATATGGTTGTAATGCATTTGTACCCCAATGTCACTTCGATGGTATTCGCTGCTCTCTCATTCAATAATAATAATAATAATAATAATAATAATAATAATAATAATAATAATAATAATAATCACAACAATAACAACAATAATAATAATAATAATAATAATGATAATGATAATGATGATGGTGATGGTGATGATGGTGGTGCTGTTGATGATGGTGATGATTGTGGTGGTGATGGTGATGGCACTGGTTGTAAATGTGATGACGACTGATGATAATTTTTAAAGAAAATATAACGTTGACTATGTACGTTAATAATATGTAATAAGTTGATTCTTCGTTACACTATCGTGGAATTCTATGTGTAACGCATCAGGTTTTTTAAATTTTTTTTTTATTTTGACATGTCAGGAGATACAGAATATATCTTACTCCATACATGTTAGCTAAATAAAATGTTTGATTTGTTGAGAATGCGGATTAATATATCACGAGATTATTCAGCTTTCAACCGTTAGAATTTAAAAAAAAGACAAAACAAAAAAAAAAAAATTATTTCAACAAACATATTGATTTCAGAAGACGCATATACAAAAAATAAATATTAATTCTGAACAGGTGTTTAAGATGGAATCTCTATGAAACAATATATTCGTTTTCTCTGTGTGGCAAAGATCACAGCTATCATTCTGAAT
>NC_068993.1:11306841-11309601 GCF_001194135.2 Octopus bimaculoides
GTTCTTTCTTTTTATTAGGTTCTCAAAGAAACGTATAATGCAGAGCTACGCAATTTATCTGAGGCTGATTTTCAAATGGTTTCAACCTCAACATTTACCAACGAAAGAATATAATATTTAATATTTGCAAAAAGATGATATCATTCCCACAAAGAAGAGTTCAAGGGGAAAAGTAAATACGAACATGGCAACAAAAGCAAAACCATAAAAACTCTTGTTCAATGGTATTCAACTTCGGTTAGAGAACCAAAAACAAGATTTAATTCGGATATTAGTAGGGGTGAAGTTGAGAATCCACATGGCAAAGTTAAAAACTATTCGCACTTTTTCCATAACTTTCTTTAGGTTGCCCATCCTACATCCTTCGCGCGATCATTTCAGTTGTCTTTCATGCGTTACAGAGTACCGAAGGCCACTCCGCTGGCACAGTTCATCAAGGTAGAACAAATTTCCGTGATCCGAATGCTCTGGTTTCAAGGTGTGTCAGGGGCTGAAATTCATCGCAGGCTTTCAGGGCAATACGGGGAGAACGTTCCTCTGCCTTGAAATGTGCAGGATTAAATCAGGAAGTTTTAAAATGGTCGCACAAGCTTGAAGACGGTGCAGGGTGCACATCAAAATCCACCAACGACGTGATGATTCAATAAGCTCGTGAGATGGTTCTATCTAGTAAACCATTTAGTGAGTATCGATGAGGTGGCGTTTTCTTTGCAAATTGGTTATGGTTCTACATACGAAATCATCCACAAGATTCACTTCAGAAAAGTCAGTGCCAGATGGATTCCAAGTGAAACTGCCAAATCGAGAAGAGATATTTAAGGGTTTACTTGAAACCTACAACGATAAAGGAGAGGCTTTTTTTGGAGGAAATATTCGCATGAGATGAGACCTGGGTCCACACACGTTGAATCAGACAGGGCAACGTTTGGAATAGAAGCGAAAAGTATTTAAAAACTTAAACTTCCGCAGAATAAGTGATGCTAACTGTTTTGGGCGATCCAAAATGCACTATACAGGAAGAGTATTTAGAAAAGGGGTCTAAAGACACCAGTATAGGCGACAAGGATATTCTGGTCAACAAATTGAATCTAGCAAATCACACAAAAGGTCGAAGTCTTCTGCAAAGCAAGTGTTAATAGTGCAAGACAATGCACGTCGACATACACACGCTCACACCGTTGAAACCATTGAAAAATTGAATTGTCAGATGCTGGAACACACTGAATATAGTCGAAGCCTTACACATCGATGGCCACAATGCGCTTTGTATCGTTTTATCTTTCGAATGACGCCATCTTGTTTGGCGAGCAGGCTAACATTCTTCCCAGATCGAAAAGCGGGATCTGGAGCAACAGAAAATGAAGTGTCTTGCTCAAGAACATAACACCCTCCCCGGTCAAGGAATCGAATCCCCGATCAAGGAATCGAATCCCCGATCAACGATCATGAGCGCAATGGCCAATCTATTTGGTCACGCGCTTTTACACACACACACACACACACTCGTGCGCGCAAACGCACACCCAAATACACTCACACACACAGACACATACACATACATACATTCGTACCTGCAAACATACAAACGTGCATTCATACATACGGCCATATATATATATATACATAAACTGTGGTATTGGACTTTTGACTGTTCCTTCTAGCCTGTAAGGCGGGCTGTTAAGGGTCACCGCTTTTTGTGTTTAAATGTACACCAATTTTACATGGTATATACATACATACTAATATACATACATATACATAAATACATATATAAATACATGCATACATATATATATATACATATCTATATATACATATATATATACATATATATATACACACACACACACAGATATATATATATACACACACACACACACGCACACACACACACACACAAACACACACATACACACACACACACACACACACACACACACACACACACACACACACACACACACACACACACATATATATATATATATATATATATATATATAAGTACATGTATAATTGAAATTATGTTTCATGTTATCGTATTCATATTCCTCTCATCTATGCTTAGTCGTTTCCATGTCCCACCTCATATCTTTCCCCTCATCCCACCATTTATCATGAATTTATTTTATAATATTCTCTTAATTCCTTTTTCTAGATTATCCATCTTCCCTCTAACCACTCATCTGCCATATTTCACTAGATCTTTAATCAAAGTTCATACATTTATAAAACAATAAAGCGTTTTCAATTCAACTCCAAGTATACACTCTAAAAAATATAAAATAAAAAAAAACTTTATTTAAATATACTTGATATGTTCTTCATCGGCTTCAAACTGGTTTCTAACTAAAGAAGATTATTATTTAAATCTTCCTAAACCGCGACTCAATAACAGCTGCGTTTTCATATGAAAGAAAAATAATAATACGTGTATAAATTTTATATAAATTCAAGGAAATAAATAGATAAATGGATGGATAAATAAATAAAAATGTTTAAAAAATGACAATTAAATCTGATATATTTTTTACTTATACATCGTTGTCATGTGATGATGTATCTGTGTTTGTATATAAGTCTGTACGTATGTGCAAATGCGCATATATTTCCATACAAATGCGTATATGTGTGCATGTCTGTGCTGGTGGAATTCTGAATGTGTATGTGCATGTGTGTATAAGTGTACATGATATAGATATGTATGTATGTATGTGTGCATGTATGGATGTATATATATATATATATATATATATATAT
>NC_068993.1:11310201-11310588 GCF_001194135.2 Octopus bimaculoides
ATATATATATATATATATATATATATATATATAGGGCACTTTAGTGTGTCTGTTTGTCCCCACTGCCATCGTTTGACAACCGATGTCAGTGTGTTTACGTCCTCGTAACGTAGCGGTTCAGTCAATGTGACTGATAGAATATGTATTAGGCTTAAAAAGAATAAGTCCTGGGGTCCATTTGTTCAACTAAAGGCAGTACTCTACTATGGCCGCAGTCAAATGATTGAAACAAATTAAAGAGTAAAAAATTGATATATATATTCACACATATATATACATGCACATACATATATATCTATACATACACATATACATATATAGATATATACATACATACATATACATATATGCATATGAGTATATATATATATATATATATATATATAT
>NC_068993.1:11311162-11312969 GCF_001194135.2 Octopus bimaculoides
ATTCTGTTTCCTGAGAATAAAGAAATAAATAGAAAATGCACACCTATCTGCTTATGTCTTTTTCTTTCTTTCTTTCTTTCTTTCTTTCTTTCTTTCTTTCTTTCTTTCATTCTTTCTTTCTTTTTTCGTTGTTTCTTTCTCTCTCTCTCTCTCTCTCTCTCTCTCTATCTATCTATCGATCGATCAATCTGTGTCTGTTTCTCTGTCTATCTATCTATCTGTCTTTCTATCTATCTATCAATCTATTTATCTGCCTGTCTGTCTGTCTGTCTGTCTGTCTGTCTGTCTTTTATCTGAATCAGTCTTGAGACTGCGGCCATGCTGGGGCATCGCCTTAAAGAATATTTGGTCAAATGAATCTACCGCAGGTCTTATTTATGTTTTAAAGCCCGTTTTTTTATTATATCGGTTATTTTGACAAACTGCTAGTTGTCAATCGTTGGTGTGTGCTCTAGAATTACCGCAGTCCAGTGACTGACACAAATGAACAGAGAGCAGAGAAACGGGAAAATATATACATATTCTACAAGATTGGGCAGAAATATGAAACGAAACGTTTCATCCTCTATTCGGTTCGATCGCTTCACGTTATCAGCATTTCCTGGACTAGAATGTTTCATGGGCCATTCCAGTAAAACTGAACAAGGATCCATCCGTCATGAAGCTTCTTCAATTTTCTTCAAATTTACACCATTTTTTAATAGAATTTATGAGATGATAATTGCCTAAGAATTGTCAGCTCCTGTTATGTCTCACGCTACCGCTATCTAGCACCTTCGGATGATCTCTACTCAATCACTACTCAACTGCTCCTCGTCAGCTACTCAACTCCTCTATTTATATGTCTTGGACGATCCTACGTCTTCGCTTGCGGGCGTCGACACAATAACTCCCAGCTATTATCAGGCAGATTTTATGGTCCTTTAAACTTATAGAATGTTTCGAAATGCAATATTTCTTTCAATTTTAAGGTCCCGTAAAACCCATTACGTTCCTACAATACCTTAGGATGTATGTGTCTGTAATTCCCATCATTAAAAGTCCTATAGACACTAAATATCAATTATTTTAAATCAACCAATGTAGGGAAAATGCCAACTGAAACCTATTAGGAATGATGAGGACCCTAAAAGTGAAATTCAATATTTCGAAACTCCTTAAATTCCTTAAAACTTAAAATTTCATATAACGAGACTGCTAATACTATGAAGCTGAAAGTTTCAGGACTTACTCTCATGGATACTAACACAAATGTTGTAAACTTAGAGAAAACTTAAGAACCTTCGTAATGGACAGACCCTTGTTTATTTCCACAGATATGTTCGTCATCGGATTCAATGCGAGCGCTGACAAATTTCAGTTTTCTCGTAGATTGTATTTAAATTTCAAAAGTGGAAGATATTTTTATAAGCATTGATTTTATAATAATACTAGATGTGCATACAGTTTTTGTGGACGACGTGTATGTATCTGTGTACACACACAAACACAATTCTTATCTTTTTAACTATAAATACATAACATAGGTATATCTGTATTCGCGTAAAAGATTATGCTTAAATCTATATTTGAAGTTCAGCTCTCTATAATGGTTTCCAAAATCTATGTCTGCTGGCTGTTTAGGTTTTGATCTCTTACATATAAACTTGGAATAGTGGTTTTGTAAAGAGTTGATTAATTGTAATATACATGGTTATTTCTCAATGCTTGATTGCCGATGTGGTTTACAACACAAAGTAATCTAATACGACGAGTATTCACATACGGTCATCTCTCTCTCTCTCTCTCTCTCTCTCTCTCTCTCTCT
>NC_068993.1:11313252-11326119 GCF_001194135.2 Octopus bimaculoides
TATATATATATATGTATGTATCTATCAATCTATCTATCAATCTATCTATCAATCTATCTGTATGTCTCTATGTCTATATACCTATCTGCTTATTTCTCTCTCCCTGTCTCTTTCCATCTCTCTCTCTCTCTCTCGTTCTCTCTCTCACTTTTAATTCTTAAACTTCGAAGTTACTTCCATATCTCCTGTAAAAGCTCTATAGATATGTATCCTGCAACCTCTCTATATGCATATGTATTTGCATTTGTATGTATGTATTTATGTAAACACACACACACACACACACACACACACACACACACACACACACACACACATATATATACACATATATATACATACATATATACGCGCATACACTCATATATATATATATATATATATATATATATATATATATATATATGTTCATTGTTTATATAAATGGATGTGTGTATTTTTCCCTTGTTTACAGCTAACACGGAAAACATGAATAAACAGTTACCAGGGCAGCAAAAATTCACACAAGTAATAAGGACGTAACACCTTGTTTGTAAAGGTAGAGTCTCCGGGTTGATGTGAAATATTTCGTATAATATATATAAATAAATAAATGGAGTTAAACGCAGGTGTTATTCAAATTGTTTTACTCCCGACATATTTTTCGAAGACAACATTGGTATTATTCCAAAAGGAATAAAATGGTGTAAAACAATGTAATCTTCTCATCACTTATTTATTTATTTATATTAGTTTGTATTCTTTTTCTTGTTTCAGTCAATTTGCTGCGACCATGCGGGAGCACCACCTTTAGTCGAAGGAATCGCCCCCAAGACTTATTCTTTGTCAACCTAGTACGTATTCTATCGGTTTCTTTTGACGAACCGCTAATTTACGGGGACGCAAACACACCAACATCAGTTGTCAAAAGCGATGGTGCAGGGGAAGGTTTCAAATGTTGTTGTAACGCCAGGAGGGGTAAGCGATTACCTCGACATCAGTGTCCAGCTGGTACTTAGTTTGTCAACCACGAAAGGATGAAAGGCAAAATGCAACCACGGATAAATTTTGAACATACAATGTAAAACACGGAGAAAATGCCAGCTCGACACCGTAATAATAATAATAATAATAATAATAATAATAATAATAATAATAATGGTACCCTAGGCATAACACCTACATGAACTTCTAACTTGTTGTCTCTTGAGGTCTCTGGGTGAGACTTGGATCCAACTTGTACAAATGCAAAACAAAAGTCAAACATAAAATAATAATAATAATAATGATAATAATGATAATAATAATAATAATAATAATAATAATAATAATAATAATAATATTAATAATGCCGATGATCATAATAATGACGAGGAGGTGGAGGACGATGATGATGATGATAATAATAATAATGATAATAATGATGATAATAATAATAATAATAATAATAATAATAATAATAATAATAATAATAATAATAATAATAATAATAATAATCACTGAAGTTACTCCATATTTAGCTGTGATAAATTACGATTGTTTCCTTACACTGAGATCTATTTTAAACGATTGCACATTTTACCAAGGGAAAGACAGCGATAAATCATAGTGAAGCTACTTCGGATTTTACATTTACTAAGTATATGGTGTTTGTTATATTTATTTCCCATCAATATTAATCGTATTTTATACAATATTATGTAGTATAGAATATGATATAAAATCTTGTATATTATTTCCATAATGCAATTTCTTATGTTAGTTATAGTTTCGCTTTGCTAACGCACATACAGTCATGTTGGACATACCGATTACACATATTCAAAGTAGATAATAGATACCTTCATTCATACATAGCACATACATACCTACATACGAGTATACATGTGTGTGAGTCTGTCTGTTTGTGTACGTATATACATACATGCACATGCATATACGTATATATACATGTGTGTTTATATATATATATATATATATATATATATATATATATATATGATGTACATGTTTTGACGTTTTTTTTTTTACCAATGTCAATAAGTAAATTGTTATCGTATATTCCCTTGGTATTTTTTCTTTCGCTCTTATTTAATTTCTTACTTAATATAGTTAGACAATTTCATTTTTTTTTTACATTACAGTTTTGGTTATATATGCCAATGTAATACTTTAAAACGCAATCTATATTATGATTTTGTATTTCTTTCTGATGTGGTATATAATACATTTCTTATATATCGATTTTCGGGTGATTTGTGCTATGGTATCTCTGCTGCCTCTACTAGAGTATATTAAATCACTTCTAAATCTGTTTATCTTAGCTTCTATGTCCATGTAACTTCTTTCACTAAGATATATATATATATATATGTTCGAATGTCGTGTGATGTATTATAGCATTGCAGTTTCTGAAGAAAAAAAAACGATAACGCCACAATACATACGTTTAGATAGTTATACTATATCAGTTTCTCTTTCAATGTGGTATGTTTTTCGATGATGTTTGTCAATTTCCACCTTTCTTATCGAGCACCTCACAACCTAAGTTATTCTTCGCACTGAAAGATACACGCACGGAGATGGTTGTTTTAAACTTTCAATAGGGATTAATTGATTGATAAAGGCCGACTATACTTATTGTCTACTTCTGGCTATATTTCGAAAGATTATGCTAGTTATGAATTCTGAAGTTTTCTCAACTTTGTATTAGACTTGTGTGGAATTATTCTAATAAATGATTAGATTACATAAGATGTATACCATTACATCATATCTAAGGTATTCTGTGCAGAACAATATTTCTTTTTAGATAAGTTTTACTTCCAACAGAGACATCCCACAATAGCACAATTTTTTCTTCTGTTATATAATAGACGATATGTTCATTGATTGAATGACCATTTAGTATCTTGTTTTTAAACATAAACCAATAATTTCGATCGCATTTCGTAAGCATATTTTCATCGACTTGGCTTTGTTATTAACTATCTTATTAATCATCGAAATACTGCAATACTACACAACGTAGTGTGTGTGAACTTAGAACAAAAAACAGTTTAGTTTACGCAAAGAAAGGTATCTAACTTTAGTAAAGACGAATTTGAAAGGTCTTACACTACTTGAAGATTTGAAATAACATAACATCAGAGCATATTAAATCTCCGAGCTGATTTAAGTTTGCATTGATTTCTACGGAGAAAAACCTCGCATGAATAATTAAACTTATGGCGGCTTATTGCACTTGTTCGTCATAGCAGATTAGGATTAGTAGCTCTATAATATTTTATGCATGTGGTCTTTCAGTTTGAAGCTGGAGAATAAGCACATACTCAGCACAACTAAAGACTGAGTGTATGCAGCTGAATAAAGAAGTTAACTCGAAATGTAAGTGTGACTGTGAACAAGTGTGTTCCTATATAACACATTGGACATTGCTAATCGAAGAAATGTGGTACAATTGGTGAAACGAAGTTGCATACGTACAGAGTATAATAAGAAATAATCAATAGAGCATAGGATAGGAGAAGCCGCCTCTGCCACCTTAAGACATATTTATGAAAGTGAACCTTTATTTATCTGAAACAGATGAAAGGGCCATAAATAGACATAGGCGGCATAGTAGCTTAGTGGTTAGTGTAGTGGATAAAACAGTTCACAGTATGTATTTCGACTGTTTTTGATCAGAGTTCAAATCGCACATAAATCTACGTTGCTTGTTATTCTTTAGGGAACTATAAGAAAAAGCTACCGATCCAGTGTGGTAAACTAACGGAACTGTAAAAAGATGTCCGACTCGGCTGCTTGACTTAATTGTTCTGGGTCATAACATTCTGAGTTCAAATCGCGCAATATCATATTTAAAAGCTAGATTAATCTAGTGGACAGATTGAATTACAGAAACCCGGCAGCTTAACTGTCTTCAGCGGAGTTCATTCCATTGAAAGCATTTGATTAGGCTTCCCATTTGTGTGTAACACCAGAAATCTGTCACGAATGTCCTGCAAACGTGTTATAAGCAATGCCTTCCCCGTCACTAAAACATAAAAAAAAATGAGATATCATTTTCTACTGTTGGCACAAGGCCCGAAATGTTTGGGGAGAGAGCCAGTGGCTTAGATCGACCCCGGTACATAACTGGTACTTAATTTATAGACTCCGAAAGGCGAAGTCGACTTCAGTGGAATTTGAACTCAGAACATAAAAATAGACGAAATAACGCTAAGCATTTCACCCGGCGTGCTAACGTTTCTGTCAGCTCGCCGCCTTAGGAAAATGAGATATCATTATAAGCTGAAGTATATATTCAATGTTTGGAATAATTGTACGTTACTAGAGGGTGCGACTGTATTTGAAGCTGTTGATAAAGCTTAAATACACATACAGTATATAAACAATTACTTGGTGGGAGTGGCACCTTTTATTTCGATATGAGTTGGGCAGATTATTAAGTCGTGCTATGAAGCTCAAAATGAAACAAATACTCGTCTCTAAAAGACTTACCTCCCTTGTTATGACCAGCTGTTTCATTACAAGACTAAAATGCTGAAGGTAAATTTTATCTTCAGAAAATGTTACCAGTAGGGAAATTTGGTAATATACTTGTAAATGAATTTCTTTCTACTGTATACAAACTTGAATTCTAATGAAACACAAAACTCTCTTCTCTTAAACAATATTACACGACTACAGCTGCTTTTCTAATGAGCAACACTTACGTCTAAGAAGCCATAAGTTCTGCAAATACACAATGATTTAGGTATAAAGTGTATACAGCGAAATATATTAATTACAATCTGCAATATTTATTGGAGTTCCAAAATTCTCATTGTAGCTTTCTGTGTGCCCCTCAGTCAATCAGCATCATCAACGTATGCTTCATTATTAGATATCTCATTTAAATTACACATACAGTACAACACCAACTTATTTCTATACGATTTCCATTTGTAGAATTTCATTCTATTTGAGGCTACAATAGAAAGTACGAGGCAATGGTTCGTACGCAATGTTTCGAGTAGCAAGGGACCTTCAAGGGCGAAAGAACGTCCCTGGAAGACCTCCCACGGTGCATCGAGAATTCGACCCTCAGGACCAGACCGTCAATCAAGAGTTCTTCTGTCACATTTTGAAGCGTCTGAGGGGGGGGGGATATTTGGCGAAAGTGACCACATCTGTGGAGCGCATAGAATTGGATCCATCACGACAACAATGCACCCTGTCACCGAGCCCTCCTCACTCGTGATTTTCTCGCCCAAAACAACATGCGATCGCTTCTTCACCCGCCCTATTCGCCAGATTAAGCACCTGAAGCCTTCCATCTCTTTCTCAAGATGAACATGCAGCACAAAGGTAACCGTTTTAACACTGTTGTCGAGATGAAGAGAGAATCGCAGAAGTTCCTCAACTCGCCTACGGAAAACAAATTCAAGGCCGGATTACAAAAGAGGCAGGAACGCGGGGACTGGTGTATAGCTGCGCAAGGCAACTATATCAAAGGAGATTATGTTAAATCTTGGGCAAATAAGTTATTCTTATTAAACATTACTAGTCCGGGAACTCTTTGATACCACCTCGTATTGAAGTAGTAGTTTTTATCGGCAGCATTAATCCCTTTCTCATAACCTCAAACTAATTTTGATTTTTATCAAATGTAATAAAAGTTTGCAACTTGTGAAACTTCACACGTAGCATGAAATAGTATGAGAATATCGTTTATCGTTTATACAGAGGTATTACCGAGTAGGTTTTAGGATATAATTTTACCTGAAATATATTCTCGGAAGTTACACAGATCTACAAAAAAATAAATAATCAAAGTTAAGCAGATGTTTTTTAGTGAATCTAGATGCTTAGAAGAAATTTTCAATCTATTATTTTATCTATCTATCTATCTATCTATCTATCTATCTATCTATCTATCTATCTATCTATCTGTCTGTCTGTCCGTCTGTGTGTCTGTCCGTTTGTCTGTCTGTCCGTCTGTCTGTTTGTCTGTCTGTCTGTCTATCTATCTATCCATTATACTCTATAATGGAAACACGATGTAAACCACAGCCTACGAATATATCTCCTGAGAGTGACTTTATTTACTTACCACAGGATGGAATGCCATAGGTTATAATAACACCTTAAAATGAAGTTCTTATCTTTCCTTGCCATGTCTATTACATTATATTATTTTAATTCACCTATTTTCTTCAGGATCCCAGCTATGGTTTATATAGGATGTAATAACTCGAGCCAGGGATATTGAAATTATGGTATGCTACATGGTAGTTGCGAACTGTTTCGGCAGATGAAATTATTGAGTCAACGGCCAATATCAGTAGACGCTGAGCAAATGTGAAGATAGCCAACTGTCAAAGCTGGGGGTCAGATATCAGCTCAGATATCGAACTACTGCAATAATCTAGATGAAATATTTCATCAAGCGAAGGACTAAAGTAACAAAAATCCAGGCCAGGTATTCATGTTTCATTGCTCGATCAGAATGTCTGATTTGGACAGGCAACATTAGTCCAGGCAAAATCTCTCAATTTGAATGGATGGATACTGTCGTGGCCAAAAGTTTGGAATATAGATATGAAAATTAGAATTTTTATATTAAATGCACGAAGTTATATTTATTTTTTTGTATAAGGCTGTAAAGTTTCGCTTGCAAAAAAGCCAGCATTCTGAAAACTTAAACTCTCTAGAGCCAGCCGTCACGTGCGAATGAGTACAGTTTCCTAAAATTACCATTATTTCAATAGTTGTTTTAGGTGCCTATGTAGTTGTGAATAGATATAAACACCGTTTCAAGCCTGTCGTGATTTGAGCCAAGAGCACATCTAGGAAGTAACAGCTGAGATGGAATAGATAAAACTATACAAGCATTCAGCTGGTACCCATTTTCAGCGGAGTGGAGTATCTTGAAATATATTGCCTTCCTACAGACCATTACGTTAGTTCCAGACCTGTACTCACGCCGTTATGATTGTAAGCCTAACATCCTATTCACTGCGAAACTTCACAAGTCCTTAAATTTATCATGGAAACTGCTATTATTTCTGTAGCTATGGTTTCTTCGGTCACGCTGTCTATGAACTAGGCCTGGATATGACTCATTTTCAATATGATTTTGGTTCTTTATTGAATGGTTGCTGGGGGAATAACAAGTAATGCAATAGGTAACCTTATCTTGAGTTAGAAGAAGCAAAAAGAATTTAGTTAATATTACTATACTATTTCTGCTGAACAACTGAAAGAGTCAGATATTTTGTCATTTTTAACACGCACGCACACACACAACCCACCCAAAATAGACACACACACATATATGTATACAGAAAACACATACATATATACACATATATACACATATATACACATATATACATATATACACATACATATTTCCAGGCATATATGTGTGTGTGTGTGTTTCGTTTGTGTGTGTTTGTGTATATGTGTATATATGTATATTTCAAGTTTTTATCATGCTTTTAGAATTTTATAGAATCAGTCAAAGAAATTTATAAAAGCTAGAAACCCGCTGTTATATTTCTTTAAATTTCAGATTTCGTTTCTTTGATTTGAAGCGTAGGATTTCATTGTCATTTTTGTTCCAAGAAATGCTTTTCTCTATATTGTGTTTATCTTTATGAAACAATATTTCTGTCTTGTCAATGTGCATTCCTTGAATTACGCAACTTTGGGATTTAGCACAACAGCAGAAAATCAGATTTTATCGGATTTTGCAAGCTTTTTATTATTTTCGGTCAATCAATATAGACATGTGTTGCATGCAAGTACACAAACACTTAACGCCTGCATACACACACATGCATTCACGCATACGCACGCATACGCACGCATACGCACGCATACGCACGCATATACGGGTACAGTCACACGGACACACATGCAGTCACATGATCTTGATACTGTTGGAGCTCTTGTCTGTTGTTGTTGTTGTTGTTTAGCCACAGGTCGTCTCTTATTGAGAGAATTGCGTCCGAATACTTTCTTACGATAATCAACCCGTTCTTGTTTCAGTTATTACGTATATGAGACGTCCTTGAGATCTTTAGCTCTTTTTAAGACTGTAGATTCTGTTTGAGAGCGATTTGGCTGTTATTTGTAAAAGTTCTGTTTAACACGCATATTCTTCCACGTAGACCCTTCTTGTATCGTTTTACACGATGATCGTTTCAGTTATTTATTGAACAGGAATACACACATCATAAAAATATAAGCCACTCTTTGTGGCAGTAGAGACCCCTGGCGTTCTTGGCCATCCGGAATACATCTCTACTGAGATGGCTACTTATAAGAAAGAGCGCTGTGACTAGGAATAGCTTTTCCAGTGCGTCTCACTCACCAACCTTCGCTCGCCTTGACGTTCAGATTTCAAATTCCGCTCACCTTGATGTTCTGAGTTCAAATTCCCCCGACTTCGACTTTATCTTTCATCCCTTCGCGGGTTGATAAATTAAGTACGAGTGAAATACTGGATTTACTGTAATCGACTAGTACCCAGTCCGAAATTATCAGGCCTTGTGCCTTTAGTAGACAGGATAATTTATAGCTTTATATGTTCTTCGAGAAGCAATTACAAAATAATTTGTTAAAAATCAATATTCTATTGAACTCCATCAGCGATTACATAATTTGTCTTTGCTATCTTAACTCCCTAATTCCATATATCAGTGACAAATTCTGGTATAATCCGAGTGCCACTGCATCACCGGAACATCAAAAATAAGTCATGTTAAAACAGATCTTTGATAAAATATGACTTTAAAATATTCTGTATTTGTCTATGACACAAATGCAGTCTTTATTTTTGTAAGATATCTATAACTTCAGCCTATTCTTTACGCCATACAGCTCTAATATAATCATTATATTAAATGGTGGAATGTAACATTAGGCTCGTGTTTTGTGTAGCTTAAGCCAAGGCACATAAATTCCCTAGTTAAACCATGTTGCTATTTCATTAAGCTCAAGTCAGTAAACTTATGTCAGATGGTTCATGCAGATCAGTGGCTAAAGACACTCCAACCGCGATAATCACGTCTTTTGTCGGTCTATTACTGCATGTTTCTCAATAGGATCTATCTTCGAGAAAATAGCGTACGATTGAGGAACATTTGGTTGCTCTAACTAGCAGATCTCAGTGTTGTTAGTTTTGATTTCACCCTGGTAATTTTAAGATTCATGTACCTAACCATGCTCTTCAGCGCATTATTCTTAGTCTCAGACATTCGGAGGAACATTTAGCTATTGCTTCTAGACGGCTAAACCTAAGTAGAAAGACTATCTTCTCAAATTTCTTTTGTTGTTTCAAGTTATTTGCAAAGATTCTCGTATATCTTCCCACAAATACTGACGTGTTTTCATTTGCCTTATATCAAGAACCGTTCATGGGAATTAGATATTATGATATTGTAAATAGCCCCTAAACACGCCATACCTCTTTACATTCTCTAATGTGAAAATAATTAAAAGAGAATTAATTAATATATTGCAATTAATTAAATTTATGTTTGTATATTCTCATTTAATAATTAATTACTGAATATTGCTCAGCTTAATTACAGCTATAGTTTAAATATTGCCTTTTAAATATAAGTTCTAATATATCTATGTATGTGGAAGTGCGTAGAAGTATGAGCGACGTTGTATGTTTCTTGTTGTTTTAGTCTCTGGCCATACATTCTGCAGCTTCCGGTTCCCAGACATTCGGATTCTTCAATCTGAAACATCTATTCATATAACTGTGACAGCAGTTTCTCTCTGGTGGGCTCCACAGCCATGTCCACTCAGATATTTTCCCTTCTTTCTCATATGCCTTCGCCTGGTGTGTCTCATATTCTGTTCGTTGATAAAACGGACACCAACCACTTCGATTAGCCCTTCCCCATCCTGTACATTTTTTCTCCCTGCGATTCTTTCCATGCTCATATTTTTCTTATAACCGTCGTCGCAAAGTAGTAAAGGAGAGCGTTGAGCGAGCCCGCAAGGCGTGCAAAGCAGCGTGCATAGTAACTTGCAGAGCAACGTGCAAAGCATGTTTTTCTGGATAAAAACTGAAACAAATAAAAAAGAAAAAAAGAAAAAAACGATGAAAATTTTATGAAACCTTTTAAATAATCTCGGAAGAGTAAAACACGTCATATCTCATTTCAGGATCCACCAAAAAAAAAAAAAAAGGAAAAATATTTCATCTATCACAGTTAGTAATATTCTTGGTTTTATCATTTTTATAAATTAATGATTTCAATATTAATTAGCATAAAATCATTATATATATATATATATATATATATATGTGTAAATGTTAACCAGTGTGCAATATGTGAATGTATGTATACATCTTGTTGTTTAGCATCATCACTTCTCTTCCATGGAGATATATCTGACAACAAATCGCATACGAGTGACTGAAATGTAATCAGTTGGCCATAGTCTATCCAGGAATATGGCACCCAATGCTCACTTTCGAGTTTCTTGCCTTGAAGTAGGTTCATCTGAAGCCCCGGACAGCTGGGTTTAAGTTGTTTCCTAAAAAACATATACCCGCTACTCCTGTGGATCTCTCAAATATTTTGGCAACAGCTGTGTGTCCTTGAATCCAAGCTCTTTTGGTTCATTGCCCTCCTTTCTGATGGTATGTGTGAGACCTTTGGAACAGTACAGTGACGTAGAGTTCGGGGGCTGGTATAACTCTTGATGCCAAAGTTTGGTGTCAATTCTTCTATGTTCTTCCATATGTATATCAACCTTCATTTGTCTCATCTTCGCTCCAGAGAGTAGACTCCGTAGCTCTTATAGTCTCCCCCAGTAGCTCAACTGGTCCACTGATGCGATCTTCGAGTGTAGCACCACTGAGCGGCCTCAAGTTTCACTATTACTTTGACACTACGGGGGTGACCACAGTTGCGAGCATTAGTCTATACTACCGAGGACTAATATCCTCCACAGTCCAACGTAGTTTACTTGTGCTGGAAGTTCTCCGCATTCATTCGGCCATTCGCCTGCACATTACTACCATGTTGGTGATACCTATATGAAATGTTGTATGTAGTTGCACAAACCAATCATCAGATTACGCACTATTCTAGACTCTGGGACTGCCACTTCTTTTTGTCCGAAATATTTCTTTGTGCCGCAAGCTGGGGGACAACGGAAGGCTTGAAATTTTCTGGCATTAAATTGCATGTTGTTTCCTTCAGCCATTTATGTATGGCATCTAGATTGTTCGGTAAAAGATTAATGTCGATTTGTTCCTTGACTGATTGTACTGATTTTGGTATTGTTCAAAATTATGGTTGCTTGTGCAACTGATATTTCCGGAAGAGGTACCATAAGCACAGGCGCCTCCACGATAGCTCCGTGAAGCACCCCACTCACTATTACTGTCTCCTTGGAGAGAACCCCATTGTCTGCCACAATCAGATTTCTGTCTATTTAGATATCATACAACCACTCCGTAAGTTTTCCGACTCTGCCGAGTCTCCGTAGCTTGTGACGTATTATCCAGTAGTCTAAAAACAAAGGACGACAAGTATTGTCGAAGCTGGAATATCTTTTTTCAGAGCTACTGCGTCCACCTCTCTGTTGTCTTGATTTGCACGAGTCCTACGAGAGTTCTCTTCGATGAGTGTCCGAAGCTCTCGGTACCTTCAGTATAGAAAAAAACAGGAGAAAACAGAAAAGCAAAATCAGTGTTCAGAGCGAACCTCGCTGGCTTGTGTTCAAAAGCTATGGAATAACATATGACTTGGAATTGAAAGAAAAGATCAAACTGGTAGTAATTTATTTGATAGTGTCATTAAACCGTATCACCACGAAACAGTGAAATGAACTCTAGTAATATGTACACGAGAGTAAGAGGAACAACGGAACGATAACAGTAACAGAAATATCAACAGCAACCACTGCATCAACAGTAACAAGAACAATAACACCAGCAACAACAGGATGACATTATTAAGAATAACAACACCAACGGCAGAGAGGCAGCAACTACAAGAAATATCGGTTTAGTAATTTGAAAGAAGAAATAATAAAAAAGAAATATATAATTCTGAAACTCGTTTTTGAAATCTAAACGATCAATTTTTTTGTTGTTGTATGTATTGTATATTTTTACCATTGTAATTTTCTATGACCTGCGGGAATTTCAATATATTTTGTAAGACGAAAACGTTGATGAAAAAATTAGAAGATTAGTAGGAAAGACGTATACAACATAGACAAATAAACTAAAAGAAAAAAAAAACACACAAAAGAAAGAGAAAAAAGAACAATAGAAGAGAAAAGGAAAGAGAGAACAGCTTAAAGTATTTTCCACTGTTTAGGTAATTATTTTGTAGCTAGCGAAATAATTATTTTAGAGTGATCGAAAACATATATGCAGACAGTTTTACATTGAAACACACACACATATGTACATATATTCTATACAATGGATATACAACAGCAACAGCAGTATCACATGCTACCATACGGACGTGAGTTAGTGTGCATATGTGTATGGAAGTGTGTGATATTATAAGTATTATTAATACATACATACTCATATTCTCTCTATAGACACACACACACGTTACGCATGTAGCATAATATATATGTAAATTAAATATTATTTATGTTATGTATATTATATATATATATATATATGTATGTATGCATTTGTGCGCCTATCTCTATGTGTTCATATCTATCTATCTATCTATCTATCTATCTATCTATCTATCTATCTATCTATCTATTTATCTATCTGTCTATCTATCTATATGTATATAAATATATGTATTCATATGTATCACATGTAATAGCATTGATATAAATCATATGACAATTACTATAACATATATATATATATATATATATATA
>NC_068993.1:11327567-11328339 GCF_001194135.2 Octopus bimaculoides
ATATATAAATGTGAGTGTATGTGTGTGTGTGTTTGTGTGCGTATTATGTATACCTACTTAAGTAGATATATTCATACATTTAAAACGAGTGGCCCAAACAATAATATCCTAACAGATTGTTTCCTATAAAACTTCAGTTGCTGAGTTTTTTTACGTATGGTTTGATATGTTTTTGCTAATCGTTTGTTATTTCAAGTAGTTATTTTTACAAAACCTCTACCTTCTGTTATTCAATATCATTCCATATTTATTACAGCTACCATTATAGCTACTTCTTATGGCTGCTAATGTTGGAGTTGTTCGCGTTGAAGTTCCGAGTTTGTATGCTGTAGTTGTATTCGTTTTCCGAGTTATTTGTTTGTTGTGTTTCATTTAGTTTTTTTTCTGTTTTCTTTTTTTTCTGTTCTCTGTTGCTCTTTTAAAATTTGGTAATATAAATCTCAACCATAGAGAATATTTTTCAGTGGATCATAATTTCTCTTTGAAATCTAATTCGAGTTTTCAAATATGGAAAAAAACAAACAAAAAACAAAAAGAAACCAAAAGAAAAATCATGGAGATATGAATACTCAATTGAACAAATTTATATCCATCCCTCTCTCAATCCATCCATTCATCCATCCACACACACACACACACACACACACACACACACATAAACACGAATATATGTTTGTATACATATATACGTTTGTGTATGCATGTAAATATATCTATGTATTATCTATATATACATATATATAACCGCATCATATATATATATGTATATATA
>NC_068993.1:11328701-11329609 GCF_001194135.2 Octopus bimaculoides
TATATATATATATATATATATATATATATATATATATGCGTGTGTGTGCGTGTGTGTATGTGTGCGTGTATGTGTGCGTGTGTGTGTATGCCTCCATCTATTTGTCTACCTACATACTTACCTACCTACCTACCTGCCTATGTATCTATTTATCTATCTATCTATCTATCTATTTGCATGAGCATAGGTATGCATAAATACAGTAGATCGTTCAAAACTCCTAAATATTTTGTTTCGAAGGTGTAAAGAGGGATCATCTATAATGTAAGAGAAATAAAATGGCTTGGTAATTTGTCCCACCTCCTCAGTGCATTACTGGTACTTATGTTAACAATTACAGATGGAAAATATTCAAACTTGACGTGGTCAGAAACAACGTCAGTTCTGTAAAGAGTTGCAAATCAAAAGACAATGCGTTCTTTATAGTGATCAACCGATTCAGGTATTCAACATGCTCATTAGCATAATAAATTTGTTCAATAATGATAATCACTTCTACGATAATCACAAGACCTGAAATTAGGTGAGTGGAGGCTAGTTGATTATATTAACCCCAGTGCATAACTGGTACTTATTTAATCGACCCCGAAAAGATAAAAGGCAGAGTCGACTTCGACGGAATTTGAACTCAGTATGTAAAGACGGACGGAATACCGCGAAATATTTTGCCAAGCGTTACAAATATTTTGCCAGATCGCGCCCTTAATAATAATAATAATAATATTCCTTTCCATTATAGGCACAGGGCCTGAAATTTGAGGTAGGGGGACAGTCGATTACCTCTACCCCATTACTCAAGTGGTACTTATTTCATCGACCCCGAAAGGATCAAAGGCACAGTCGACCTCGGCGGAATCTGAACTCAGAACGTAAAGACAGACGAAATACCGCTAAGCATTTATCTCGCT
>NC_068993.1:11329650-11334919 GCF_001194135.2 Octopus bimaculoides
AATAATAATAATAATAATAATAATAATAATAATAATAATAATAATATTAATATTAATAATAATAATAATAATAATAAAAAAAATATATGCAGAAGGATAAACATTTTTCGCTTTATTTGTTGGGGGAACTTGGCCCGCGGAATTTGCTGAACGGTAAACCTAACATAAAATTACCTTCACATTGTTTATTAGTATGACCTGTCTTATGATGATTCATGTCTCATACGGCCCGCTTCTCGAAAAATGTGTCTCATGCCTGTTTTATATAGTTAACAGTTAGTGTGTTGTGTTAGTGTAGCTTCCATGTTCGCCAATGAGATATCTGAGTTTGACAGGTGGAAAGAAGGAAGTTATTCTTTATGGGAGACCTGGCCTCTATGCTTGCAACAGATTGAACTTATGGAATGGAGGTAACTCTAAAGACATGGAATACAGAACGAATGTGAAGTATTGTAAGACGAGGATAAATAACTTCGGTCTGAGATTGAACCATTATCCAATCTCTGACTCGCGTATTTTGGAAAAAAAAACAAGTATTGGTCACGAAATTTATCAGACTCTCGAAGACTGATGGGTCGGAAGAAGAAAGGTATCTTGAAATCGGACCTCGAGACCAAATGCTTGAAAAAAAGCCGATTCTAATTAAAAGTATTCAAGTGCCAAGTAATGTCTTTCAAAGGTGGATGTGTGAAGTATGTTACCCAAGTGGGTTGTTATGGTATTTAATTTCAGAATGTAACGTGCAGCAACAAATATTGCATGGCATCTTCTCCGTTGACCTAATGGTTCCGCCGATCCACCACTCTTGATTGGTAAATTGTTTTTAAGAAACCGGAAATATCAATGGCAAAATTAATCTCGTCTGGAAGTGAATTGAAAACGCAATGATCCGGAATAAATAACGCGATGTATTTAGTCAGACACTCGAGTATTTCTGCCAAATTTTAAGTCTCACATCTCCACACAACATGTCGTGACTCAATATTTTAATCAATACATATTTTGGAGTTTTCTATTTTTTTCTCGCTTCACAAGTACTTTGTTTAACGCTAACTATCGTTTTTTTCTCCTTGCGTGTTAATTTCAAATGATTAAACATTTTTTTGGCGTAATATATTAAGTATGTTAGCCTTTATCTAACTATATGCATTTTGTTCAAAACGTCTTTATTCGATTCTTTTTTTTTTTAATTATCATCACCTTTCCAAATAAATTTATTCCAAACATCTAGCGTTCTGACTACTTTTGTTCCTGAACTTTAAATGTCATATGTCTGAGTGAGAAACATACAAATTATGATGAAAACAATCTGAAAAACTTTAAAGCATTCGTGGGGATAATAAACAAAGCAAAAGAAAAAAAAAAACAGACGCTGGACACAATTTCACTTTACGAATATAAACTAAAATGAAGTCTAGATGTATTTTTCAGTACGCACATATGCACACACACACACACACACACACACACACACACGCACACACACACACGCAAGACCATGACCAGTACGCATAGACGTAGAGCCCCGTGTGCGCGCTAATACATACCGATATAAGTATGTGTGTTATGTTTATATGTACCAGTCACAGACGAATTAGCCAGGATGCGGTGCATCTCTCAGGCGTTTTAAACTGATCATATCGATTTTAAATATTTCTATTTTGGCATTTAGTTCACAGATCTCTATTTGACAAATTACTATATTGTCTAACAACATCATCGCGCATAATTCAGATAAAAAGCAAGGAAATGCTACCCAAATCACTCAGTGTTTAACACCTAAATTTTCACCTAAACAATAATGCATGTATCGACTTCATAACGTTCATTTTCTTAGAGGTGACGTGTAATATTAATATCAAATATTCGAACTACATTTGAAAACCATCTTTTATATAGCATACTTGGAGAGAACATTTGCAACCATATATCAAGCGAGATTAGAAATATTTTCAAAAATTTAAGAGAGATTCTAGCGTTTCTTATGACGTAGCGCTATTCCATAGAAAAGGAAATCTATAGAATAGCGTGTTAGAATATGGTTCTTTTTAATGGGGTTTAAAAGAAACATTTAATAGCACAAAAGCATGCAACTTAGTAACAGGTAACGCAAAAGAAAGGTTAAATACTATAGCCTACTCTACTTCGCCAATATAAGTGTAACGTTTGGAAATGAATTCCTTTGACTTTAAAAATACGCTTTCTTCTTGTACATAAAAAGGCGGAATATATAGTAATCACTGTGAATCTTTTTTTACTTCAAACGCGATATTCTTGTGTAGTTTTCATCGGTTTTGCTGTACCTTTGTTTACATGTAGTTTGGCTTGGCCTGAGATATGAAGAAATCCTTTTCATGCATGACCATCACATCTTTACAAGTCTTATTTTCTCTTATATATCATCCAATGTGTCCTTTGTTTATGATGTTACAATATCATTTGTGGTAGATGGAATTTGGCTGCTATTCCTAACATGTCAAGCAATCATATAAATAAAACTCTTGTTGACATATTATTACTATCGCGAATTTTGGATCGTTTAGTTTGGTAAGAATTTCATGGCCTTCCAACCCTAGTGGAGTTTGCCAGGAAAATACCATCACCTGGACCTCTTGTAAACCAGTGGACTTCTCCACTGCAAACATTAAATTACGTGATAGTGGTGGCAAGAGTTCGAAACCTCCATGGTGTGAAATACACTTCACGAAGTTGAACGGATTGGGAGCCATTTTTCTCTTCGCTCCAAGTTTTTTTCTTGCAAAGGAAAGTGACTGGGAGAGGAAAGTGTTTCTCCAGACGAAGTTGACAAATGTAGGCTTATTGAGGTGAAAATGATTAGGGTTAATAGACCTACACGACGCATGTGCCTATATATTGGAGATCTACATGCGCATGTTTTATTTTTACACTCTAAGGGAGTGTAACTTCCGTATGTAAAGAGCCGTAAAAGAAGCAACGTAAGATACTCCATCCCACGTTCTAAAGATTCATGAAAGGCAAAACTGACAGCAGCGAGATTTGAAATCACTGCCCAAACAGTCAGGATTAATATGCGTTTCATATTTTGACAGAAAGCTAGTAGTTTTAGATGAGGTGGGTGTAAAGTCGATTAAAACGACCCCAGTGTTCAACTTGTAAACTTATCCTTATTTTATCGACCCTGAAAGAATGAAAGGCAAAATCGATCTCGGTGGATTTTGAACTCAGAACATAAAGACGGACGAAATGCTAGTAAGCATTTCGCCCGGCGTGCTAACGATTCTTTTGGGGGAGAGGGCAAGTCGATTAGGTCGACCCTAGTACTCAACTGGTACTTAATTTATCGATCTCAAAGGACGAAACACAAAGTCTACCTCGGCGGTCAGGATTAATATTACAAGTCTACTGAGGCGGTGAGCAAGGAGAATTGCTAGCAGGCCGGGAAAAATGCTTAGTAGTATTTCGCCCGTCTTTACGGTCTGAGCACTGGGATCGATGTAATCCAATTACCCCTATCTACGAAATCATTTGATTTTTGTCAAAGTTTGAAACCAATATTACAAAGCTTGAAACCAATATTCCAAGACCTCCGCCAATTCGCTATATATTTAGGAGTAACTTCTGGAAAATTCTGTTAGACAAACGGCATAACAGAAATACAATCATCCAGCAACACATTTTACAAAGATTTCGTGATCTAACATTTACAAATAACTATCGAGGGAATATATAAGCTGAGTATGATATCATATTTCGTAGTAGCTTGAAGAATAATTGACATTAGTGTTTAATATAAATTTTAAAATGTTTCCTTTATTCTTCTTTCCGATATACACTTGACTATAACGTGATAATTAATTTTGACCATAATGTGATAATTGTTGAGAAATATCCAGAGAACGATCAACATATGAAAACGTAACTTGGTGTTTACCAGGCTTAGAATATGATATATTTTAACATGAACACCAATTTCTCAATTCTCAAGAACTGAACCATATACGAACACATGCATACACACAGGCGGATATACATACATGCACACGCTCCCAAACACTCGCCCACCTAGCCGCCCACACATATCTATCTATCTATCTCTCTATCTATCTATCTATCTATCTATCTATTTATCTATCTATCTATCTGTCTGTCTGTCTGTCTGTCTGTATGTCTGCCTGTCTGTCTATCTATCTATCTATCTATCTACCTATCAAATTTCATACGTGACATGCCTACTAGCAATTTAATCGGTCCACAGAGAAGAAAACGATATTTATGGTGATAGTATTTTATCACTCATCAGAAAAAGGGACATCATAGCACAGTACATTTCCTAGATTAACATAATTCTCTACTACTACTACTACTACTACTACTAATGATAATAACATTCTTTCATTTATTGATCACGAGTTTCGAACGCACAACAAAGACAACAATACAAATAAACATGAGACCAATCGGGCCTAACACAAAACCACATGTAAACAATGAGATAATAAATAACAATTAACGACAAAATTCCAACAGTAAAATTCCCCAAAATGGTTAGCGTTTGTCCGGGACCAACTAAGGAACAGCACACATTCTGGTCGCCCCGTTTAGGTACAACACTTAAGAAAATAACTACTTAGGTCGCATTATTCAACTAATGTCCTTCATAGCGATGCTTCGGCATGGCCGTAGTTCAATGAATGAAACAAGTAAAACGTAAACATGAGCCATGAAGATAACAGGAGCTCTTATTCAGGCTACATTGGCGATAGTAGTTTATATCGTATTCGCCATTACTAGGATTCGAACACAATAAAGGCAAGCAGGTAAAACATAAAATTACAATATAACATATTTTATGTTGAAAGATGGAATAATTTTACATTGATTTTATTGCTGGAGCAATTTCGCTGCAATTATTCTGAGAGTCTAAAAATGTTAAGTTTCAAAAGACATGTAGCATCCCAAAACGTAGTTGTACTACCGTGAGGCGAACCTATGATTGCTGATTTCCTGTCTGGCTCCATTGATCATGTATCATTAAATATATTGGAGAAAATCACATACGTCATTTCACTCTCTTTCACCAAATCTCAAATATCGGAGTAACTATTATATAAATAGATAAAATAAATAAATAAAACTCCACATAAATCAAGAATGTGTAGAAACACACATGCAAAACCGCTCTAACGTAAAATGCATGGACGGACACATATGTACAAAATATATTTACGCCCCTTAAGAAACGTTAGATATGTGAACATGTGTATGTATATGTGTGTGTATGTGTATA
>NC_068993.1:11338134-11341210 GCF_001194135.2 Octopus bimaculoides
ATATATATATATATATATATATATATATATATATACATACATATATATACATATATACATACATATGCATATATTTATATATACGTATAAACAAACGCACGTGCACATATATATATTTGTGTATGCATGTCTGTTCGTCTGTGGCTCTCTCTCTCTCTCTATATATATATATTGATATAGTGAGAGAGAGAGAGAGGGAGAGATATTTATGTGGTTTGATTCTGTCTGGTACCATAAACAACATTATTTGAAGCGGACGATGCCTCGACAGACACAAAGACACACCCACTCACACTCACACGCACACACACACACATGGTTACACACATACATGGATACACACGCAGAGAGATACACACACACAAACACACACGTATGCATATACTGATATACGCATTGCGTTTCCACACAGTTTCAGTCTACCAATTTCACTCAGAAGCCAATGGTCGGCCCAGGGATCTAATAGAAGTCATGTACTCAAGGTGTCGCGTTGAAACGAAAACCAAGTGACAGCAAAACAAGATTTTTAACGTATTTTATAAACAACCCGAAAGTATGAAAAGCAAATTTGATCACGGCAAAATGTTTAATCAAAAACTTTGCCGAAATTACATGGCCGTATGACATCTGAATTCATAAGAGCCAACATCAACTACATCATCTATAAAAGTCATTGACTGTCCTCATAATCGTTTAATCCGATAGACTTTATATCTAAATATCCCTTAAAATCACTTAAAAACTTCTGCTTAAGTCAAAAGAAAGACGATTTAGAAAGCGGGATAAGACAGTTTTAAATACACCATGTTTAAATAATAAATGAGATGGAACTAGTTTGCTCTGTCAGGCGCAAACCAGGAAATAAGCGAAAGTTTTAAAAGAAGTCTAGTCGACCATCACCACCAGCACTCTTCGGATTAACTTAGTATCTACAGAAATTAATACAACGATCATGACCAGAAGAAATCTCTGCTTTAGAAGAATGGCGTTGTGATAAATTGAAAGTCTTTTATCAGTGTCATGCTCTCTCGGAGCTAACCTGGGGTTAAACACCAAGAAAAAACAACACCACAAACTAATATCATTCCTATGATATATTAGATTTACTTACAATTTCAATGCTATCTTTATTTTTAACCTCAGGTGTTTTATAATTATTTTATCATTTCTTTTCTTTCTCCCAGACGAGAAACTATTTTCACATCCATTTCTTTCTGAAAACTTAAGCTATTTTCAAATCCATTTCCAATATTCTATTCAACTTTTGTATATTTACAGAATAATCTAGAACATAGAATTGGAATTAAAGAGAAACGGGACAAAAGTCGATCAACTATACTTCTATATAGGTGGGGCGTAGTTCGAGAAATTACCACATTGATATAGAAAGGGGAACCTTATGCCTTAGTTACTGAGAGAGAGAGAGAGAGAGAGAGAGAGAGAGAGAGAGAGAGAGAGAGAGAGAGAGAGAGAGAGAGAGAGAGAGAGAGAGAGTGAGGAAGAGAGAGAGAGAGAGAGAGAGAGAGAGAGAGAAAAGAGAGAGATAATAGGAAAGTGTGTGCAGTGGAATGGCGGTAAAATGGCTGATTATAAATTTACAAAGGGAATGTTGACATACGCAGTGTGAGATAGTGATGCTCATCCCATTTCATTCTACTGGTTGTCGACATGTACACCAACGTGAGTTATAAATACATTCGCACATGCACACCTACACACACACAGACATAAACACAGACACACACACACGCATACATATACACGCAAACACACATTCATGTGGTTTTCTTGTATAACTCTACCACAACATTGATACAGCCTGTTGTGTTTGAAAGGGATTAAAATTCTGGTAATCTTAATCCTTGCTTGATGGTTCTATCTTAAGAAGATTTTTTGCATAAATACATACATACATGTTTGACTGCTTAATGTACGCGCGCGAGAGCATGTGAAGCGTGATATGCTTTTCAACAATTAGTAAACCACTCGATCAGATAAGACTGTAAAGATATTATATCATAATAAAATAACAAAAAAAGACTTGTCAAATACAGCTACCCAAGGCCCTGATTGATATATTAATTCCTTTCGCCATTTATGAAGCTGATAAATACAATACTGTTTAGTAACTGCATCCGATAGAATCAAAGTTTGAGTCAGCACACGCATTTGAAGACAGAGAGAACTCAAGATAAATACTTGAAAAATCTTCCCAATACTACGCTAAGTCTTTATAAGATAGCGGCTTCATTGATACTATCTTTTAGAAACCCCTGCTTTCTCAAGCATCACGTGGTACGAATAGGTCTTGTAAAATATTATGTCAGCTGGGTATGCTATATCTATGATCCAGCATAGTTTGTTTCCGTTCTCAATTAAGACTATGCCTAGATTACTATTCTCTATCTCATGGTCGCACGGAATCATAAAATCCCATAGGATCTTTGCATTTCTATTTTCGACGATGCATTCAGGTTTGTGGTCGTACCAATTTTTTGCTCCACATTTGTTGCAAAGTGTTCAATGGACAAAACCTGGCTATATTGTAGTGGCGTCTCTTATATTTCTTCTCGGCTATTATTATTATTATTATTATTATTATTATTATTATTATTATTATTATTATTATTATTATTATTACCATAATTAGTCTGGAACTGCGTCGATTACGACGACGAGTATTCCAGTTCTCCGTGAGAGCTAACTACCCCAACGTTACGCGTATTTGTGGAGTGCTCAGTCGCTTGCACGCTTAACTTCACGAGCAGACTGTATCACTGATCGGATAAAATGAAACCCTGACTGTTGTAAAACACTGAGTGCCAGAAATAATAATAATAATAATAATAATAATAATAATGCTTTCTAATTGATGTATCAATACCAGCAGATGACAACGTTTCTCTAAAAGAAATGGAAAAACTTTCAAAATACAAAGACCTGGAAATAGAGGTAACTCGAATGTGGAATCTAAAAACAGAAACAATTCCTATCATAGTAGGTGCCTTAGGTATAATAAAAAAATATTCAGACAAATACATAACAAAAATAGCAGGACTTACAAATATATATAACA
>NC_068993.1:11341234-11342155 GCF_001194135.2 Octopus bimaculoides
AATAATAATAATAATAATAATAATAATAATAATAATAATAATAATAATAATAATAATAATAATAATGACAACGATGATGATGATGATGATGATGACGATAATGACAACAGAAGCAGCAGCATATGTCTGTGTGTGTGTGTATGTGTGTGTGTATGTGTGTATGTGTGTGTGTGTATTTTGCTCGCGTGCGTTTGTGCATATGTATAGATGATAATCACACACCCACACCCGCACATAGATATTACATTACATACAGCCATACACAAATGCATACTGTCGCTTCCTATTTCATTCTTTTGTTCCATTGTAAAACGTAGACAGAAAATGCGATAGCAAGAGATCTGTCATGTCCTTCAATATAATTAACCATCTTCAACCAAAATATATTGTTTTATTTATCGTATCTGTTCTATATCTCCACTCTACACTCAAGAGATCCCAGATTAGTAACTACGAATATTTTGAACACGTAGTAGTAGATATAAATGATCGCCTTCTATAGAAGCAGCTGACAATTTAAATTACAATATAAGTATCGCATTTAAACATCTGAATGAATCATATCTATATTTAGGCAGCAGACCAATTTTCTAGGGAAAGTCGCGTTAGTAAATTCATTCGAACCTATCTATCTATCTATATATCTATCTATCTATCTATCTATCTATCTATCTATCTATCTATCTGTGTGCCTGTGTGTGTGTGTATTTCATTTCGTTTTTTACCCGTTTCGGTCTTTTGACTGCTGCCATGCTGAGCAGCGACTGTAGTTGAGCAAATCGACTCTAGGACTTATTGGTTGTAAGCCTAGTACTTATTCTATAGTTCTGCTTTGCTGAACCGCTTAGTTACGGGGACGTAAACACACCAGCAACGGTTGTCAAGCGATGCTGAGGGGGGGGGACAAACACAGACACACAC
>NC_068993.1:11342519-11344625 GCF_001194135.2 Octopus bimaculoides
ATATATATATATATATATATATATATATATATATATAGTTAAGCTTTACTATAGCTTCGTATATGGTTATTATTATCATTATTAGATGTCTCATTTCGAAGTCACATTACTACCACCGTTCCTCTTGTTAAAGTTTTATATACTTGTACTCTTACCAAAACCATATGTAATCCATCAAATGAATAATATATGTCGGACACAACCCGTTTGAAGCCAATTCTTGCCTGAGTCGTCAGTAAAATAGCTGTTATTTCTCGCACGTCATATAAATATATATGTATGTATAATATAACATATATATATATATAATATAAAATATATATATATACAAATGCGCGCGCGCCCACACTCACTCACACATATACACACACACACACATAAATGTATCGAAACACACGTTGCTTCACGTGTATAATTTGATATTTCACGTATACGTTTTGATTGATATTAAATATTTTATATCCCGAGGAAAAATGCTGAATCAATATGATTGTCATATAATGAGTAAAATTGTAAATAAAGTGCAATAAAGCAATACATCATATGTGTAGTTTTGTATTTTATACGGTGTCCTACCACCTAACATCGTGACCGAGTTTAAATACTGTTTGGAACTCCTGTTTCTTCTTATCCATCAATTTTTCATATGGAAATAACATGAATATCAGTTTTATTTATGCTTTTAAAAATGCAATAAAATAACATTTTTGAATGCGCCAAAGCTTGAATTTGTGTTATAGAACATCTCTCTCTCTCTCTCTCTCTCTCTATCTATCTATCAATTTAACTATCTAGCTTTATACATGTATGTATCTATGTATCTATCTATATATCTATCTATTTCTCTTTCCTCCTCCTCCTCTCTCTCTCTCTCTCGCACTAAAAATATATGTCTGGCAATTTAATTTTATATCGCTAGTTGTAATTCACTTTTACTTTTTATGTCTTTCATTGTATCACCATACGCACCATTAAACAATTTACCCGTCATTATCTATTTACTATAGTGAGCGTTATAATTTAGATGTAAAACAACCCTTTCCTCTGCTGGAGACATCCCGATTTCAACAGCATAACTAATCTATTTTCGAAAGCCACGAGACTCATGATATACCATTTAACTTTCCCCTAAAATATTGCACTGCATGTGGTATGAAAATATATGCGAAGTTGTACACATTTTAATGGCTCTGCTATCTCTGTCGTCGTCGGCAGTTACCGTTAGTCAGTCACCCATAACCACGTTTCACCGTTTCCTTAACAAGGCATGGAATTACATAGTGTGAATACCATAACTCAGCAGATTAGTTGTCAGTGATCTGAGATTATTACTTGCCGCTTCTAATGCTCTAAAAGTCTTCGTATTAAAAGTATACGTTTTCTTAATTCTTTGTTTCTATTGGACACATACTGGTCACTTTCCAAAACTGAATACAATCATTATTTTTAATTTCTTTTTTAACTTCTTTTAGTCATAAGACTGCAGTCATGCTGGAGCACCGATTAGAATTTTTCGTCAAATGAATCGATCCCACTACATATGTTTTAAACCTGGTACTTATTCTGTTGGGCTCATTTGTCAAACCGCTAAGTAACCGGAATGTAAATGCACCAAAACCTCTTCACAATCGGTGTTGGTGGAACAAACATAGACAACAAGATACACACACACATAAATATACGTACGCATATATGTACGAGTCGTTTCTTTTAGATTCCCTCTTCCAAATTCCCTCACAAGACTTTGAAAACACTTGACCAAGGTGCCACCCAGTCGGACGCAACCCGATATTTAGTTCTTGCCTGAGTCGTCAGTAAAATAGCTGTTATTTCTCGCACATCAATCAACAACAGACAATCTTCAGTTTTAGCTCAATCTCATAATTTTCTTAAAGCTCATTTCGTGGCATTTACTATTGTTTAAACTTAGCACACTTGTGATCATTTCGTTCCAACGATCACTGATCGGTAAGTATGATTTTCTTTGTATTCCAGGTTCAATCCCACTGCGTGGTGCCTTGTGTTAGTCTATTCTGCTATAAACTCAGGCCGAACAAAGCCTTGTTAGTGAATTTGTTAGACGGAAACTGAAAGACGCTCGTTATA
>NC_068993.1:11344685-11346407 GCF_001194135.2 Octopus bimaculoides
TATATATATATATATACACATACATATACACATATATATGTGTGTATGTGTGTGTGTGTGTGTGTGTGTGTATTTGTGTATGTGTTTGTACCCCACCGCCGCATGACAACTGATGTTGCTATGTTTATGTCCCCGTAACTTAGTGGTTCGGAAAAAGATATGGGTAGAATAATAACCTGTATTTACAAAAGCTAAAAAAATATAAATAAAAAATAAAACAAAACAAAAAAAACAATAAGTACTGAATATATATATATATACACACGCACGCATTGGTCAGTTTTTCTTTTAACCGTGTAGGAGAATTTGACATGGGGTTGTCTTTGCCTGCAAGTCGAGCGACAATATAGAGGTATCCTTATTAGCTCTTCCCTTCATGAAACTGAAACCCCTTGTTATAAAATAGCTTGCTGCTAACGATCACAGGAAATTTGTTTTTCATATTCATAGATAAACAATATCTAGCCGCGAGAGGGTGTTGCCACGATGACTGAAGTGTTCACGTTTTGTATTCCCTTATCATTTCTTCAATGTGCTTATAACCAGAAGTATACGATATCACTGGATTTGGCTATCTCTATGTGAACTGCGAATATAAACGGCGATGGAACTAAGCACTATATCTATCATTGAATATTGAATAATTGACGAATGTAGGTTTTGTTTTCGATTCTGAATTTGTAATCCTTAGATTAACGATTCCTTGGAAACGAAAGCCTCGCGTGAGGTCCCTAAGATGGATTGCCAGAAAATGAAAGCTTCTGGCGGAACCATAAAGACTAAATGCACGGAGAAAAAAGCATGAGGAATAGAACTTCTTAATGTAGATCTATTCCAAAAAGGTACAAATTGAAGGAGTGTTTGTATATATAAATATATGTATGTGTATGTATCTGTGCGTGTGAAACTTTGTATATGCCTCGCTATCAAAAGTAGTTGGGTTCGATTCTGCATAATGGTATCCTGGACATAAAATTTCTTTCATTATGTCGGGTCGAACCAAGATGTGAAAGTAAATTTAAGGAGACAGTAAGAGCATGGAATCTCGTCATATGGTTTTAGTCTTTATTTTATCGTTCTCTTTTCTGATGAACCACTAAATTACGGAGTCGTAAACGAATCTATAGCAATTGAACACATGGATGTTAGGATGTTAGCGACACATAAAACAAACACCTCACTCAGACAGACAAGAGCGGCGACACATATAATAGAAAATAGACCGAGACTCAACAGAAAAGGTGAATGGAGAAATAAACCCCATCCACTTTGCCAAACTATACAACCTGACGACGAAAGGCACACATAGATATACTAAAGATGGAATGATAAAAATAATAAAAGCGAATAGAAAAGAATTAGATAAAATACACAAAAACGAACAGTGTAATATACAAACTCATATACACGCACATTTCACATACATACTAAACATATAGACATATACACATTCAGATATAAACGCATGCGCAGATAAAGATTGAAATAAGCAGGACACAAGAAGACACATGGAATAGAATTTCACTGATGAGGTCACAAACGTGTGACGAAAGAATCGTGAGTGACGTATAAACTAAAAAAAAATTACAAATGAAATCTAAAATGAAGAGCAAATAAATATTGCATGCGTTTACACGGCAAAAATTTACCATTCGCAAGTACACATCTCCCTCTCATTGTGTATATATATATATATATATATGTAGTGTTATACGTGGGTAT
>NC_068993.1:11351221-11361276 GCF_001194135.2 Octopus bimaculoides
ATATATATATATATATATATATATTTATATATATATATATATTCATGTATATGTATCTATACATACATACATACATATATATATATATATATATATATATATATATGTATATACATCGACATTTACATGTATATATATGTGTATGTATGTATAAATTATATATATATCTGTGTTTTTGTGTGTGGGAGTGTATATGTTCGTGTGTCTGTATAAAAACAAAGGAAAGTTGATGACGACATCATATATGTGTTAAGTTACGATCGTTTCGATAATGAGTAGGATTCATATATCAGATGTCGGGGGATACAAGCATCAAAACAAAAGAAGAAATGTAAAACCATCTAAAATGAAATATTTCAACGGCCTTATCTATAAATACTTACACACATGCACACACATATATGTATGTGTGTAACTTTGCGTGTGTGTATGTTTGTATATGTATGTATATATGTATGTGTATGTGTGTGTGTATATATATATATATGAGCCTATGTGTATGTATATATATATATATATATATATATATACTAACATAGACACACAGACACAAGGTGTACTGCTACAAACGTTGCATTTCGTATATCTATACGAAATCGTTGATTGTTATATATAATAGAGGCTTATGGTTATGGCGTAGCAATGTATGCGCCTGCGTGTTTAAATATTTGATAGATATGTGTAAATTTTTAACAAAAATATTTCGGTCTGGATTTATGTAAACGAGCTGCTACCGGGAAAAAAAATCTTATTTTCTTCTTTAATTCTATACTCTATATGCAATTATTTTGAAAAATCCAGAAAATAATCATAGTGAATAGAAAATGATTCTAAAGCAATTGCTATACTGGAACGTAGCAATATATATATATATATATATATATATATGAGAAATATAACCAAAAAAAAACATGTTTTATCGAAATTTTAGTAGAGTGTTGGAAGGATACCATTGTGGTGTGTAAATACACATACTCTCATACGCAAGTAGTAAGAAATTGGCATATTTATGTAGCTTTGTATGTTTATTTCGTTTCTCAATAATACATAGACCACAAATATGTTGGAGTGTGTAAGAATTATTGCTCTATTTAAAAATCATCATTTAATATGATAGATTTAGTTATTATAAAAAAATTCCTAGATATATGTCATTATACTTAAGTTGAATAGTTTTTATAATATTCTCCATATATAACTATGCCGATAATATCTAATTGTCAATTTACGTTTATTAATCCGATATAATCTCTGCGTCTGATTAACATTAAATGTGACAGTTATTGCCTAGATAAGAGATTTTTGTAGACACGTTTCATATGGATACAAGTTTCATATGGATATAAATTTCATAAACTGCGCTTGAATTCGTGGATGTTTGTTATATTTGTTTTCCAGCGATTTAAGTTATGTTAATCGGTATTAGCTGATAGTATGTTAACGCAATTTATTGGTGTCATTTAAATCATTCTCATTGAATTTATTTTCAAGATTTTCCTATATTTATGGTCACGAGAAAGAATGATCTTACAAGATAAAACAATATTTTCCGATGAACTTACTTACATTGTAGGATATGGTGGCTTAACTACGAGCGTTTTTTAAGCATGTTTTCTTAATGGGCTGTGTATGTTTGTATGGCGTAATTCTCCTTTTTTTCTGTAAATCGCTACTTGTTAGTATTCTTTTGAATATACATTATCAATTGATAAGTGATATATTTCTGAGCTGTGGAAGCGCAATGGCCTAGTGGTTAGGGCAGCGGACTCGAAGTCATAGGATCGCGGTTTCGATTCCCAGACCGGGCGTTGTTAGTGTTTATTGAGCGAAAATACCTAAAGCTCCACGAGGCTCCGGCAGGGGATGGTGGCGAACCCTGCTGTACTCTTCCACCACAACTTTCTCTCACTCTCTCTTCCTGTTTCTATTGTGCCTGTATGTCAAAGGCCAGCCTTGTCACACTGTGTCACGCTGAATATCTCCGAGAACTACGTTAAGGGCACACGTGTCTGTGGAGTGCTCAGCCACTTCCACATTAACTTCACGAGCAGGCTGTTCCGTTGATTAGATCAACTGCAACACTCGACGTCGTAAGCGACGGAGTGCCAACAACAGCAACAACATATTTCTGAGCTACTGCTCACAAAGATTGAGGTAAGACGGCTAAGAATGCGAAGACGATGGTTAAAAATATGATTAACACATATATATATATGCATATATGCACGCATACAGGTACATGCCTACATATATGTATATATACATACATATATGTGTACAGGACATCAGAAAAACGTAAACAAAATGAGAAACAAGAACATAAAAACAAAAACATGGTAAACGAACATTTTTCCCAACAACGAAACGAACAAATAGAGAAACGAGAGAGGCAACATAAAGAACATTCCCTCCATCAGTTGTCCCCTGATTTATCTACTCCCCGTCTCGAATGTAGGGACAAGACACGTCTTCGTTAAAACAGCTCTTCCCGCAAAACAAATTAAATAGAATTTGGGATTTTTTGCGAAGGTTGTATCAAAAACAAGACAGTAAGAACAAAGCAGTAAAGGAAACGGTGAGGGATGTTAAACCATAATGAGGTGAAGTGCTGAACGCTGGAAAAATGAGCTTTAAGGTTAATTGAAAGTGCTCACACACTAGAAAAATGCATCTTCCCCCAAAAGGTTAGTAACACCCTGATAAAAGATTTCATAATTTTATTCTGAAAAAAATCATCTTCACACTTCAAAACGGTATTAAGTAATTCCCATAGACTTTGAAATATATATATATATATATATATATATATATATATACACTTTTGAAGTATATTTCATATTTTATCGTTTAAATTTCTCGTTATCTGTTCTGTTTGAGAAAGTAACTATTTGAATGTTGTTTCAATTATTTGGTACCTTGTATACATTTTCCTGAATTTATCTGCTTGTTGGCATCGGGTATTTTTGGATCTTAATGCGCAGACCTCTCTATAGATTCCGCTACTAACAGATTGAAAAGTGTTGTGGATTAAGTCGAAAACATACGAGCAAATTAGATTTGACATTCTTACTGAGTCACTGGTTCGACGCTTATCTACAATAATTCTGTATTATGTTATTTGAATCAAATGTGATTTTAAAAGAGCCGAATGCATATTGTAGCGCGCATTATTTCCATGTTGTTATCTATGATGGTAAAAAAGAAAAAAAAATTGTTTAAAGCGGTTTAGCTGAATCTAATGTTTCAAAAATAGAATCAGATTTATAGAAAAGAAATCGCACTAATTCGTTGCAGCTCTATTTTGGTTTATTATGAACGCTGTGAAAACAATTTACTACTTGTGCGCAGTTGTTGCAAGATATTAAACAGAAACCTTTCTGAATTTTATCGTTAATTTTTTTTTTTTTTTTAAATACTGTTATTAATTCCTCATAGCTCTGTTTTCGTCGCTCTTGTAGCATTTGTTCTCGAATTTTTATTACGATTGTTTTGGGGTCTATTATAATGATACAAGATTAGTGTAGGGGCAGAATCTCTGCTCTTTCAGTGTGAAGGTTTCAGGATATTCAAGAGTTTGCTGCCTGGTCAGTTATACGTGGTGGCTTTTTTGTAATTATGTGGTACTTGATAGTTGCATACATACATACATACATACATACATACATTCATACACACATACATACATTCATACATACATACATACATACATACATACATATAGGCGCATAAGTACATACATGTATATAGGTGCAGGAGTGGCTATGTGGTAAGTAGCTTGCTTACCAACCACATGGTTCCGGGTTCATTCCTATTGCGTGGCACCTTGGGCAAGTGACTTCTACTATAGGCATGTGCTTTACGTATGTGCCAAAAATCATTAAAATCGGTTGGACAACGTGGGAGGAATTAGAGTAACTCCAAACACACAGACAGACAGACAGACACCATTACACATTTATGTATATATATATACGACTGGCTTCCACGGCTTATGTGTACTAACTTCACTCAAAAATATTTGTCGGCTGAGCGGGATAGTCGAATACACTTGCCCAAAGTGTTGCGCAGTGAGATTGAACTTGAAACAACATACCTGCAAAGCTAGCTTCTTAACCACACAGCCTGTTTCTATAAACTATGGTAATTTAAATATGAATTATCTCGATCACTTTTCATCAAATTAGCTCATGGAGAGCGGGACTGCTACCGCCATAAGAAGAAAAGTAAATGTGCATGTGATATGTTTCCCACCCCAAGATTCACCGTTAATAAAATCAGTCAAATGGTTACTATCTCATCTTTCCAGATTTACTTCGTCTCTGAGATCAAGTATTCAATATGCTACTCTCTTTTAGTTAAAGTTGGTGTGAACGTAATTTAAGAAAAGATTTGCTGTTATTTTCAGCAATTCGAGTATTCATATTAGTTTCAGCGTTGGTTTTTTGTCTACATTACCTCAGTGGATTCTGAGCTGCGATAGAAACACTGACGAAGCAGAAATTAATTCAACACTCTCAGCGCACCCGCCATTACAACATACACAACATAAATAGACTCGTAAAACCGAAATGAAATAATACAATAATTCAAAATATTGTTTGTCCAATATATTGATTACTCTCTTACAGTGTTCAATAGATTTGTACTTGTAAATGTCTTGTCTATACATCAATTTTAAGCCATAACACCTCGCCTAGCTGCAAACGGGTTATATTTCTTTAACGTGATTTCGAGATTATCGTCACTATATTCTACGTATTGCAGTGAATTACGTAACTTACAATCTACTATTTTGAATTAATCTCTGTCAGGTGTTTGACGGATGTATATTCGTGGGGACAGTTTTATTCATTATTGCTAGCTTACGAAATAAACTTCAATTATCTAAAGCATCACACTTAATGTTGTTGGGGAGAGAATATAATTAATTAAGTATAGGTGTGTGCAGAAAAAAGAAAACCTTAGATCAATGACTAATATTATTATTCTACCATATATTCTAATATCGGACGTGTTTGTTTATCATTCAGCCTCATTAGCGAAGAATAAGTTTCTCCGTACTGCGAAGAGAAAAGCATTGTGAGGATACAACACAACACACACTAGTAGATATGAATATGATTATAATAACCGAAGAAAATATGCCAAGGACGCTTCAGTATAGTATTTAAAGAACAAATTTAGCGCAACATATTAATTAATAGATTTATGAATAAACATCATCTGTGAAAGTTTGTGCTCCTGATGCACAATTTTCTAGAAACTATGGACACTTCTGGAGTGATTTAACAGAAGTTAGCTGGATAGGGTCGGTACGTTTTAGTTTTTGATATTTAGCAAGAAATATTTGCCTTTTAACTGAACTTGTTCATCATGGCTCTATAGCTTACAGATTTATAAGTTGATTCTTTCCACGCAAATAGTTGTCTGCTCAACTACAGCAGGCGTCATAGTTCGGGTTATTTTGAAAATATATTCAACTTCCTTAACCCATTACCTACCAGTGATCTCCTACGAGATCACTTAAAAATTACAAATTTCGTAATTATCTGTCAATATTTACACATATTTAACCTTTTTGCTGTATCTACTAGGTATATTTCTCCGATATTCAAATGAAGTTTGCTAATTCTTCACCAAATATCTCGCTTATTTCTATTTAAAATGTTATTTTGAAATGTTATTTTGATCATTCCAGCGTGTTTCTTAGGATGTTTTATGCTAGAAATCAAAGTTTCATAAAACAAATACCAGTTTAATAGAATTGTGGGCGGTAATGGGTTAACTACACAGTTGATTGGTGTAAAAGTCACCCTGGAATGGGAAGCATGATCATCTGAAATTTTAAGCCTTGTATGGTTAAATTCATGAGGCAATGCTCAGCCTAAATATATGAAGCTCAGCCTAAATATCTGAAGCTCAGCCTAAATATCTGAAGCTCAGCCTTTGCTGTTATAAACGCTCACAAGCAGTGACGTGTGTTCTCATCGATCTGAACAGCACAGAAGTTGTAGTAGTGGCGTTGAAGATGAAGACATATTAAGCTATCCACTCAAGTCAGTCTTTCACAGATCACGAATGTGTGTTTGCATATAATATCATTACAATGGTAACCTATTGACACGCCGTTCATTTTCTTGTCAAGTAACGAACGTCAAAATCTTTGCCTTCAAATGGAAATCGAAATTTGATCGCTGATTTCTAGGATCAACAGAACCTTAATTCTTACTTTAAATTTAAATAACTAAATATTTTAATAAAAAAAAAAGAAATAAACGTAAAGCAAATAAATGAAACATAATGGAAATGAACAGCATGAAAATGTGTAGAAATGTGAAAATAAAAAAGGAATTAGAAATATAATTTGAATGATGTAAATATGTGTGTGTTTTGTTATTTTGGGACGTTTTTTTTCATTTTAGAATTGCATATTTTTTTGGGTCTAATCGTTACACTGTTTTCTTTGGCTATTTCCTCAAATAAAAAGAACAATTAAAAACAAGTAATAAAAGGTAAATTTAGGGAATTATATTAAATCTCTCGTAAATATTCCGCTCTAATCGAAATGTGACAAAAGCAAACCTCGCTTAATTATATATCACCCACGTTTTGTTTCTTTAGCATTTTAAAAATTTAAATTTATTTACAATGCCATTATTTTATCATTTAATATCTAATTTAGGTGATAAGGTGTTTCTGTGTTAGAATGATGTTTCGCATCACAAAGTGTGAGAGATTGTGTGTCTTACTGGGATAGTTAGATAGGTTGATAGATAGATAGATAGATAGATACATAGACAGGTCACTAGATAGATAGGTAGATAAATACATAGACAGATCGCTAGATAGATAGATAGATAGATAGATAGATAGATAGATAGATAGATAGATAGATAGATAGATAGATAGGTGGATAGATAGATAGATAGATAGATAGATAGATAGATAGATAGACAGATAGATAGACAGAAGAGAGTGAGTGAAATGTCGCATAAAAGGGTAAGGCAATGACCTATAAAGAAAGTAGAAGAGAAAGAAAGTGAGAAGGAAGTGTTAAGGTATGAAAGGGATGTGATGGTGGGAGAGTGAAAGAAATGTATAACAGAAAAAGGGAAAGGATTTATAAGAGTGTAATGTATGAATGCAAGGCATCAGTAGAAACAAATAGAGTGAGTCATGCATAATGAATAAGGAGGGAAGAGAGAAGTGAGAAATGAGAGGTGGGGTAGGGCGCTGGGGCCTAAAAAGGAAGTAAAAGAAGGATAGAGAGGCAGGGAAGAGAGAGGAGGTGAAATGGTGTGAAAGTAAAAGTGAAGTTTAGTTAATGAATTGCAACGTGGGTTAGAGAATGAAAGAGCGGTGATTAAATGGAGCGCAGGAGAATAAAGAAAGAAAAGCGTTACTAAATTCAGAGAATATAAATATAAAGATGAAATATAATGGGAAGAAGTGAGTACATAGAGGAATCATAGAAAGTACCCAAATATATGTGGAAAAAGAAAAAGAATAAAAACACGTGGTACAGTTTTAGAATAGGTTATACTTACGACAGATAGTTAGCTAGCTGCATTCCGTCGGTTGCGACGACGAGGGTCCCAGCTGATACGATCAACGGAACAGCTTGCTCGTGAAATTAAGTGCAAGTGGCTGAGCACTCCACTGACACGTGTACTCTTAACGGAGTTCACGGGGAGATTCAGCGTGACACAGATTTTGACAAGGCGGGCCCTTTGAAATACAGGTACTACTCATTTTTGCCAGCTGAGTGGACTGGAGTAACGTGAAATAAAGTGTCTTGCTCAAGGTCCCAACGCGCCGCCGGGAATTGAACTCACGACCGTGCGATCATGAGCCGAATGCCCCTAACCACTAAGCCACGCGCTTTCACGCAGATAGATATATGCATACACACACAGTTACATACATATATATGGGAGAACGTACGAAAAAAACAAAACAACAACAGACGAGGACAGGTGGTGTAAACAACAAAAGGATGTATTAGTTTGACGCTCGGGAATACAGAAAGTCTTTAACGTTTCGAGCTACGCTCTTCAACAAAAACAATACGGAGAAAACAAGGAGAAAAACATGGAGAAAAAAAATTGAATGGTGTTTGGTCAACGATACATACATATTCACACACGCACATACACACACGTGCACAGACACACGCACCCATATAGATAAATAGAAACAGTGTGAGAGAAATATAGAAGGAGACAGATATCGAGAGAAAGACAAGAAAAAGATGAGTTAGTTTAAAAGTTTATATATTTGTGAACTGGGATGAGGCCAATATTCAACTGAAATGATAATATTTTTAATGGAAAGGAGTAAATGAATTTGGTGGGAAAATAAAGGAAGCGTAAGTGAACAGAAAAAATGCAATTTGGGCAACAATCACAAAATGTGGCTGCCTGTTGCGGTCACTGCCTGTTGCGTACTTTATGACATTTGGAAGATTTTCTAGATATGCTTTGAGATCAACCCCAACACCTAATCAATGCAAGCGCAAGACCACCATGCTTGGCGAAGCTGCATCAGCGGAGACCTCACCTCTTACGAACACAACGAGGTCGCAGGGGCACGAAGAAAACTGGAAATGCACAAACCCAAGGCCAACTCCTTCCCTTCACTCCCTGCAAACCATCTGTGCCAAACCTGTACCCCAGCCTTCGGGGCATGCATCGGACTAATGGTCTCAGCTGGGTATCTGCTGCCTGCCATCTTCTCCCATGTGTTGCCTTTGGGTATTGTCGACAACGACGGGCGAATGATGATGCTATGTGTTTCCCAAGGAACCAGGAAACTATGCTGGTCCTATGAACGACATTTTCCCGCAACGTTCTGAACTACTCTCAATTATGGTTACCCCACAGTGTCAGTTTAATAACGGGACTCGAAGACGTTCAGTCGTGCTACACTAAGAATATTGCATCAATGAAGCACTTGAGCTATTGGGAAAGAATGAAAGAATTACAACTTTGCGTATTTAAAATGTTCCCCGTAGACAAATTATTTTTGTATGTATGTAGATATTTATCTATGTAAATACGTATGACAAAAATTTGGCACGGGCACGACAGAGTGTTATACGAAAAAGCATGAAAGAGTACACACAACGGAAGTGGACATGGTCCACGCCTAATCGACTGTCGACGTGATATTATCACAATTTCGACATTTTCCGATAATATTCTTTAACCGCCTGTGTTAGCAGCGTGAGCTGTTTGGTTATAAATATGTGGACATGACAGATGAATATAAGCGAATAAGAAGAGGAAAAAATGTGACAGGTACAATAAGAAGAAATGAAGCGCTCTGTAGGACGAAAGGAAAAGACAAGATATGAGTTAAACGGGAGAAAAATGTACAACGAAGAAAATAACCCAAAACAAATGAAGGAGTGAACAGATATGTATGCGTGTGGTGGCATAAATTGCAACGTATACAGGAAGATATTGCCGATGAATACAGCATATCACAACGTGGAAGGTCTGTATAATATACGAATATATCAGAATAAGTCATACAACAGAAACAAATTTTGTTTTCTAAACGTTGTTTAGGCTTTTCATGAAATTTAATCAAGTTTAACAGATTGACCTCTTCACAAATCATACGAAGACCAATTTTCATATCCCTTGAGCTCGTCTAGGAGAAAAAAGAATCAAAATCAAATGTCATATACGGCCAACAGATAATGCCCTATGTGACTACGTACGATGTGCCATTACTACATACCATACGCGCATACACAAACACATGTACGCACGGCAATACACACATATACACAAATATACGCGTCCATATACATGTGTGTATATATGTATATATATATATATGCATGAATATGTATATGTCTATGTATATATATATGTACTTATAAATACATACATATATTAAATAATATATATATATATATATTTACATACATGTGTAAATAAACATACATATATAATATATGTGTATATACGTTGTTCTCTTTCTCCCCCCCTCTCTCTCTCTCTCTCTCTCTCTCTCTCTCTATATATATATATATATATATATAT
>NC_068993.1:11361333-11365124 GCF_001194135.2 Octopus bimaculoides
ACACACACACACACACACACACACACACACACACACAAAATAATAAATAAATACAAATATAAAAAGTAAAAATAAGACAAGCCGAAAAATTCTAGAATATGTTAAAATTAAATCTGAAACCAAAAAAAAAAAAAGTTTATAAACAAATAATTTAAACCGAAAATAAAGGAATATATGAATAAAAACAAAGAGTGTACAATCTAAGGTGAAATCCCTCGTGTATTATTATTTAGCAATTAATATTTACAGAGAAGGAATTCATTATCTTTCTTGTTTTCTGATTATAATTCGCTAACACAACACTCCTCATTTTGTTCTTGTAGCAAGTTTTCTGAAGTCAGAATATGATTATGACAGCTATTGAGAATAACGGTATTATTATCATTAATAATATTTTTTCTGGTCGCAGAATTGTAGAGGTTGTATTTCAAGTTGTTTGACTGATCTTACAGCGAAAATGACTCTGCAGCTGTTTTGCCCTGAATATCTGTGAAAACTAGCGACTCTTATGGCCAATATCCTTCTCGCGAGAATCCTTTTGCAAGATAAGTAGAAGGAATACAAGGGTATTTCTTTTTTCATATTTTAACTCTTCTCTTGTTAAAGTAATTGGCGAGCAGCCATGTTCGAATACCGACTTGAAAGGGTTTAGTCAAGCAAATCGAACCATGTACATAATTTTAAAGTTTGATGCATATAATATCGGGGTTTTTTGCCGAACCGCTAGGTTATATGGATGTAAAAACCACATCACGGTTTGTCTTATGATGTAGAGCGAGGGGCAAGGGCAAACATAAAGAATTGTTCGAGCACACAGGCGTATATATCGTTGCTATCATGTTAAACTGTCGTATGTCCAAATTCGACCAAACGTTTCTTTTTCCATATTTATTTTTGCTTGCAATAGTCGGTTCTTTTTGGTCAACTATCGTATCTACAGATGCTTCAAATGCCAAGATATCAAAAATTGTCAAAATCTAGTATAACAGTTTTGATATGAAATGGAGAAACTATCTTTCGTTTTCTGAAAAGCAACGATCCGGACTTACGGCAGTTTTGCATAATAGCAACGATATTAGTATCTGTTTTTATGGGAAGCAATACTACAAACAATCAATGTTTACACAATCATTTTCAGTTTGCTCAGCCTCCATCGAACCGTCTCGTGAAGGCTAAGCGAGCCGAAACTTCGATGTCACAGTCAAAATAACTCTTGTAAAAGAATGTGCTTCTCTCTCTCTCTCTATATATATATATATATATATATGTGTGTGTGTGTGTGTGTGTGTGTGTGCAGCTATGTATGTATATATGGTGGTCTTCCACTTAATTTATATCTACCATAACGTCTCACACTATCGCAGTGATAGTACTGACAGTTGCCCAAGGGTCCGCGTAATGGGATTGAAACAAAAAGCACGTGGATTGAAAGTGAGCTTGTTGACCATCTCACCAAGTTTCATGACAAGAATATGAACTGTATTTAGATTCTGCTTTTTTACCGCTTCCAAAGTTATCTTCCTACTTTGATACTGATGGTGTTCACCACACCAGGGATCTGACATTGTCTACCTACATGTCCTACCTTTTTCCAAGGTTGTCGTGTCCAAATGATTCTGAATTGTGCCCGGCCTGCACTACCCAGAATATCAGGCCACGAGAATTTCCTTATCCTGGGCCTTGGTATAGAAACGGTAAAAAAAAAATGCCGCGAATCATTAAATTAATGGTAGTATTCTGTTTTATCCAAGAAGGCCTGCAAAGGCCATGGTCACGAACCCTTACACTTGAGCTAAGAAAAAGTCATCAGCAACCTCTCACTCCATCTTTCATTTATATTTTTCCTTTTCGTAAGATGGTATGGCGTAATTGCCATTATATTTGTTCGATCTGTCCTGAAAATCGACTGACTGCTTAAATGATTGACATCTGCAGAATTAATATTATTTCCCAGTGAATCTAGTCAGAAATAAATGAAAGAATTTCGTTTCAATTTTTCATAATGACTGCTACTGTCGTTTTGTTCTGTTTCAGGTGTGTGGTCAAAATCTTTTCAATCGAACCCATCTAATTTTTTAGGGGTGACCACGGCTATTAACAAAGTATGAAACTCAGTTTTAGGACCGTACGATTTGAAATGCAGGAGAAATTGATTACGATGTCTAAGACGTCAAGTATCTGTGTACAGGCTCCTACAGTGTGTCGTTCCAAAAGCTGACATATTTTTAGCTGGCCTTAAGCTTTCCAAAACACGATTGAAAAAAAAAAAAAGGTAGACATTATTAGAACGGAGAATGTAAAGAGTGGAAACAAACACTGCAAGTTATTTGGTTTGATCCTGTTATAGTGATGCTGCTAGTTCACTGCCATAATAATAATAATAATAATAATTCTTTCTACTGGATGCACAACTCCTCAAATTTGGGGGGAGAGTACACATGGGTTTCACTGGTACTTAATTGATCGACCCCGGAATGATGAAATGCAAAGTCAACCTCGGCAGAACTTGAACTCAGAGCGTAGCGACGGGTGAAATAGCGCTAAGCATTTCGTCCAGCGTGCTAACGATTCTGCCAGCTGACAGTTTTAGAATGTTTCTATGATGGCAACATAAGAAGCAGTGAGAGAGAAAAAGAAAGATAGAGAGATGAGGTGAGAGAATGGAGAAAGAAAGAGTGAGTGCAGAACGAAAGAAAGAGGGAGATAAGGGGATTATCGAGGGCTATAGACAATGAAACCCAGCATATTTTCTTCGAGCAAGCGAATGCTGGTTTAAGATTTGATATACATTCATATAGATATATTAATACATTATACATATATAAATAAAAACAAATATATATATATATATAAAAATATATATATATTAGGAATTGCTATACATAAATACATGGGCTAAGCAAAGTTGAATATATATATAATACGTAAGGTTCGCAGATACTACGAAACAATTTGTTCGGCGGTCTACGAATACCGAGGATTGACGACAAATTTAGGATAGATTGGGTGACTATATTAATCCCAGTAACACGGAAGTACTGTACTATATCAAACGAGTAAAGTTAAAAAGACACAAAGTTGACACCGAGAAGGATTGAAACTGTACATATAAAACAGCGGAAATACATACAGCAAGATATGTTTGCCCGACACTCTAACGGTTCTACCAATCTAGTAATAAGTCATCCCCTCCAAATTAGAAGAAGGTGTATCCCGGGTGTTTTCGAACACGATTACGACAACTAATTAACTTAGTATCGAGCTTCCGAAAAAAAAATTCCTGACAGTTCAAGACTTCCATATTTAATTGCTCTACTACAGTGTAAATTACATCGCGAAACACAGCTAAATCTGTATTTACTGCTATCAATATATCATTTTACAATGTACACTTTACCAAATGAATCAGTTTGCAGACACACGACGTACCCCAGTGGAGGATAGATTTATTTCGATATATTTATGCCCAGAACTAATATTTTAATGAGGTGGCTTACGTATGTGTGTGTGTGTATACGTATATATACATATATAGATATACACATATAGGTATGTACATATGGGTATGTATGTATATATATATATATATATATATATATATATATATATATATATATATATATATACACACACATACATATTTAAGTGTCTACTGAAACAAATATATACACGTATAGGAGTGTGTATGCATTAATGTATAATGCGTAGATATATGTATACACACACATATATACACATGTATATATTGTATATATATATATATATATATATATATATATATATATATATAT
>NC_068993.1:11365605-11370847 GCF_001194135.2 Octopus bimaculoides
GAGAGAGAGAGAGAGAGAGAGAGAGAGAGAGAGAGAGGGAGAGAGAGAGAGAGATACAGAGAAACAGAGGAAAAAGAAAGAGATAGGGCAGGGGTCGGGGAGAGCAGGATACGGAAATATCTTATATTAAGTAAAATAAAATGTCTCGACATTTCTTCCGGACTCAGTCAAGAATACACGGCCATGTCATGAAGTCTTTATTTCAATTTGTAATTTAATCAGATATCATCTGAAATGTTCACATCAGGCAATATTACAAAAAGAGATTGGTTTGGGAAGATAATAACACTACTTTGTACTAAATTCAAATAATGAAATCTTCGACGTTTTGAAAAGCTGTTATAGATCATCTGCATATCTATACAACTAAATCATATCATTGATGTCCAGTGGCTGCTGGAAAAGATATTCAAACTCACGTCAAATCCCGAGTGACACACACTGCTTCGATGTTGATTGTCATTTTCATATCAACTCTTTTATTCAGTTTTCAACGACTGATTAGATGTAATATATTGATAAAATTCCGTTTTATAGATTCTGTACCGTATAGAGTCATATAGGTTTAGAGTTGTATATTTTCGATAACGTTATCACGGTGTACTAAAAGTATTAGATGAAGTGATATTTAGCATTAATGTTGGATATCCTATTAAGCAGTCGGCGAAACACCTTTTCATACTGAGATATATTCCAATTTACTCGGCTAAAGTATTCTGCGGTTAAAATTAACTCCCGCTATATAATAATAATAATAATAATAGTAATAATAATAATAATAATAATAATAATAATAATAATATTATTATTATTATGGTGTGTACATTGGGCTTTGTATATTTGTACTCTAGTAACATTTTGATGGCATGCATTATTCTCTCACTCAATAATAATAATACGTAAAGGCAGACGAAATGCCGCTAAGCATTTTGCCCGGTGTGCTAACGTTTCTTATTTCTTTATTACCCACAGGGGGCTAAACACAGAGGGGACAAACAAGGACATACAAAGGGATTAAGTCGATTACATCGACCCCAGTGCGTAACTGGTACTTATTTCATCGACTCCGAAAGGATGAAAGGCAAAGTCGACCTCGGCGGAATTTGAACTCAGAACATAAAGACAGACGAAATACTGCTAAGCACTTCGCCCGGCGTGCTAACGTTTCTGCCAGCTCACCGCCTTCGACCACATAATCTTCTAGTTTCTGTCTACCAAATCCACTCACAAGGCTTTGGTCGGGCCGAGGCTATAGTAGAAGACACCAGCCCAAGGTGCCACGCAGTGGGACTGAACTCGGAACCATGTGGTTGGTAAGCAAGCTACTTACCACACAGCCACTCCAACATTGGCGTCGATGATATTCGTCTGGCTGCATCCCTCAAAATGCCTGGCCCTGCGCCGATAGTAGAAAAAAATATTATTGTTGTTGTTTTTGTTATTTGTAACGTAGTGGAGGTGGAAGAGATGATGGAGGAAAATATGAGGCGTAGGAAGAACAGGTGGAGGAAGAGATTACCATCGTCGTTGTTGCAGTTTTTTTTGTTGTTATTAAATGCACAGCGGCAGCAACAAAATACTTTTATTTTTTATTGCAACAGGAACATCACCTGCAGCAGCAGTAGCTGCAGTAGCACCAGTTATTCCCCTCTAAAGTGCAGATCGTTGGTGCACCGGTGCATTATTTGGTAGCTAGTTCCTGCTGAACTACGTGCACTTAATTAAGAGTGTTCCAACTGCAAGGAATCGTTGGATCTAATTAGACTTGGTGAGGTTTATTAGTTGCTGCCAGGCGAGAGGTCGCTCGAACCCTACAATATGCAGTGTCATCATCACCATAGCAACAACACCACCGTAACCACCACCACCACCACCACCACCACCATCACATCACCACCACCACAACTACCACCATCATCACTACAACCACCACAATTACAACCACCAACACTACCACCACATCACGCGGCCACCACCACCACTATCATCACCACTACAACCACCACAATTACCACCACCACCACTACCACACTAAATACCACCACTACCATCGCCATCACTACCACCACTACCAATAGTAGTAGGGGAAGGAGGGGTCGTGGTGGTGATGGGTATATTAGTGGTAACGGTGGTAGTGTAGTGCGGATGGTAAGGAAGGTAGTACTAGTAGTAGTAGTAGTCGTAGTAGTAGTAGCAGTAGTGGTAGTAGTGGTCATGTTATGGTGTTACTCATAGTATTTAGATGGTGGTTATTTTTGTAGTAGTCGCAGTAGCAGTAGTAGTTATGGTGGTCGTGATAGTGTTGCTTCTGCTGCAGCTGGTAATGGTCTTGATGATATAGCTCCTGTCGTAGTGGTGCTGGAACGGTTATGGTGTTACTAGTCGTAATAGTGGTAATGATAGTGGTAGGGATGGTAGTGCTGATAGTAGTAGCAGTACTACTAGTAGTAGTAGTAGTAGTAGTAGTAATAGTTGTAACTGTTGTTGTTGTAATAGTAGTAGTAGTAGCATCTAAGGTAGTAGTAGTAGTAGTAGTAGTAGCAGCAGCAGTAGTAGTAGTAGTAGTAGTAGTAGTAGTAGTAGTAGTAGTAGTAGTAGTAGTGATAGTAGTATCAGCAACAGTTGTAGCAGTAGTAGCAGCTGTAGTAGTAGTAGTAACAGCAGCTATGGTATTATTATTATTATTATTATTATTATTATTATTATTATTATTATTATTATTATTACGAGTAGTAGTAATAGTAGTAGTAATAGTAGTAGTGGCGGCGGCAGCAGCAGTAGGTGTAGTAGTAGTAGAGGAAGAAGTAGTAGAAGGAGAGAGAGTAGAGGCTGAGTTTAACGTTGGTAGCGGTTAACTAGAAACGCTCTCAAAAACCAACATCCGGTATTTGGCATGGTTGTCAAAGCATCCACTCCTGACTTCGCACGGAACGCTTGTTTGCGATGGCATCCAACGACACACACCAACGCGAATATTAATATTCGTCTTCTTGGAAATTTATTATATTTTCTTCTTCACACTGCCGTGATTTCGCTGTGTGTTTGTTAATCGCTTCAAAATACAAACTTCCATTCAAGCATATTTAGATTGTTTGATGCAGTAATACAACAGAGTAATAAAGGCGTGAGTATTTTGATGTTACTTACTGTTATTTCGTATCAGGTGAACCTTGCTTGAACGAAAGTATAAACCAAAAAAAAAAAACATTCCGGAAGCAAACATCTTAAATTATATTCAGACTTGGTGTAATTAGTATTACATTAACAGTATGTTCCTTTTTAAAGTTGGTATACTTTTAATGTTTTATTAGCTGGCTTGCGCAAAGGCGGCGAGCTGGTAGAATCGTTAGCACGCCAGGAGATGTGCTTAGCAGTATTTCGTCTGTCTTTACGTTCTGAGTTCAAATTCTGTCGAGGTCGACTTTGCCTTTCATCCTTCCTTGGTCGATAAATTAAGTACCACTGCAGTCGATGTAATCGACTAGTACTCTCCCCCAAATGTTAGGCCTTGTGCCTAGAATAGAATAGACTATTTTGCTTACATTAAGGCGGCGATCTGGCAGAATCATTAGCACGCCGGGCGAAATGCTTAGCAGTATTTCGTCTGCCGTTAGGTTCTGAGTTCAAATTCCACCGAGGTCGACTTTGATTTCATTCTTTCGGGATTGCTAATAGGTAACTGGATTTCGTTTATTATTTTACTTGTGAACGTGTTTGTCGTCGAGAGCTGACATAGCTGTTCTGTTGGACCCTAACTTTTGATCGAGGGGAATATGGAAGCTGGAGGGTTGGAGGCAGTGAGAGCTGTACCATGACCCAGTTGGTGTTCAATGTAGCTGAGTTCACTGCTGCAACTTGCAATGAGACCCCTTTCAGAAATAGCACACACTGAGGCTTTATTTGTTACATATTTAGCTGCTGTTTTTAGCGTATCAGGCGAACTATGTCTCACTGGTCAGGAGCCTTATTCCAAATGAGTTTACACTTGTACGTTGTTAGAATTAATGCTCGTTCGTTTATAGGTCTGAGGTCATCGAGAAGTATCACAAACCTCAGTCAGTTATATATTTAACAGCAGCCACAGAACTAGGTTTTAAGAAGTCACATTTGACCCAGTCGAAAATCCAAGATGTGGTAGCTGGAAGCAAGGTGTGAGAGTTGCCCCAGAATCTGATTGGTCTTCCTTCAAGTCGAGTCAACTGCTGTGATATGAAGCGACATGTCTTGCTCAATACGCTCTTAAGGAATATCACGAACTGGTTACTGTAACCATTAGTCCACACAAGTTTCCATAAGAGCTATATAGATTGTACTTCTAACCTGTCAAGTGTGTACGCAGAAGCTTTATCGTTTAGACTCAGATTTAAGTATTTAATTCACAAAGAAAATTCCATCGTTGCTGTTACTCACGTCTAGATCTCAACGTCTTCTTTCTGAGTGAGGTATGCAATTGATATAAACTTTCCACCACACATGTACATTTAAATAATTACACTAAAAAGAAACAGAAAAGTCAGTGAAAATTGACTTCGCTCCATCCATTCTTCACATCATCCTTCGTATTCAATCATTATTTTACTGATAATGTATCAAGCATCGAACGAATCCAATGACTTCCTGCTTCACTGATTAATTAGCATTAGTCAATAGCGTTGGAGTACAATAGAAGTTTCATTGCGTACAATTTTATATACCAGCGTTCCTCGCTTACTAATCAATCAAGCGATTATTGGAACAGATCTCCACGCTTAAGGCTTCTAATTGGCCCTATTCACATCACAGAATAGAAAACCTTTTTATGGCCTTGTTTCAGTTCTCTACTTTCTACTATTACTTTTATTTATTATATATTTATTTATTTATTATTATTATTATTGTTATTATTATTTTTTTTGCATTTCTATTACAGAATTCCGTTCTTCGAGAGTGTAGCATGACAGATGGTTCTCTAATCGTGTATCTAATTAGGAGAACGCTCTATTTACAATGGTTCCTTTGTTTCAAACATTCACATCTTACGAATTCCATAGCTCTAAAATGGATCAATGGTCTAAGAAGATTTTCACCGAACTATGACAATTGTTATTATTATTATTATTATTATTATTATTATTATAACAATGTTAAATATATATGTATATAGACATATGCACGTATGCATTTAATGTGCATGCATACACACACATACATACATATATATATATATATATGTATATATATATATATTTATATATATATTTAT
>NC_068993.1:11371334-11371936 GCF_001194135.2 Octopus bimaculoides
ATATATATATATATATATATATATATATATATACACGCACAAGTATATATTTATATATATGTTCATATATTCATATAAGTGATGAATACACATAATTGATTTATATAGTCATTGAAGTGAATTATCGGCATTCCATTGTTTCTCATTAGAGTCAGACATCAAGGAGAGAATATTTTTATTGATTTTTTTTTCCGTTTCTATATACTCAGGTAGTTTCATGTCAGAAGTGAAATGAAGCTCTTCCAAATATGGCAGGACAAATCGGTTCGAAAATTCACCTTAAAGTGAATTGCAGCTACCTCAAATAATTTATTACAAGTGCGATACGTTCGTATACGAATACACGTGTTTACATACATTTATATATACGTATATATACATATATGTATACGCACACCTACACTCATACAGCCACATATATGTATATAGGTATGTATGTATGTATACATGTGGATATTCTATCATATTGCCCCGAATCATCCGTCTAAAAGGTCCAATATTGGGCGAGGGGAAGAAACAAACAAACAAATTGACTTTGACCGTTTTCATGAAGCCGTGGTAAGTCGCAATCATGAACTGAGTCTAATATATATATATATATA
>NC_068993.1:11372455-11375370 GCF_001194135.2 Octopus bimaculoides
TTGCATATGTCAATATTTATATATATCTATAAATACATACACACATGTATAAAGAATATATATATATATATATATATATATATATATATATATATATACACACATATATATGAATGCATAATTATCTGTATGCGTATGTATATACATACGTACATACAAACATACATACATACGTAGATACATATACAGATATTTATATTTGCGTATAAGCGTGTTTGTTTTGTGTTGTGTGCATTTTACTTTTAATGCTAAACTCTTCAAAATTATTCCTCTAACGTCGGGGCAGATTTAGCTGAACGGAATATAAAACTACAAAAACAAACAAAAAAAAAACCCTAAAGAAGGAAATTCCAAGGCTGATTTATTTCCCTACCGTTGTTGTGTTGAGGAAGAAAATATAAGCAAAATCGGTTGAAATTGATAAATGGCATTTAGAGGGCCATTGCTTGTAAATGACTCGTGTCAGTAATATTGAATGTAAAGTTCTTTTGACGGCTTTTCTACTCCCCGATGGCAGTCTTTCCATATACATCCTGATTGCTGTTATGTATAGGTTGTCGAAAAATCATTGACGATGTTTCTTGTCCCCGCTAGCGAAATTTACAAATATATTCTGACTCTTTATATTTGCACGACGTGTCGAAAAGTTAATTTATTAACTGAAATATCTGTGATAAACGACCAAAGAAGTAAAAGGTAATTGTTGGAAAATAAATGTATAAGATAAGGTATTGTTCGCAAGTACGAAACTATTTAGAGTTCTTAAGCGTTGAGCTGTCAGCAATTTTGTATATATATTCTTCGTTCAGACAGAGTAATGACGGATGAGCTACCGTATATATTCCTTTGGGTGGCGGTGAGGGAACATGACGACGGTGAGAAGAACAAGATCAAAAGTAACGAAGGTTGTAAAACTAAAGATGGAACGAGAGAAATAGAGGTGGAAGAGAGAGCTGGAGAGAGAGAAGGAGAGACATAGAGAAACATACAACGTGGGCGAGAAGTGGGGTGATAGACAGGGGAGACGGTTGGTTTTTACTTGACTTATAACATAAGTAGATTTCTTTGGACGATGCTTTAATAAAAATACGTGTCAGGTTTATATTATGAAAACAATAAAATGCGCATTTACTATTCTTTCTAATTATTTCTGTTTGTTTGTGACAACTTATGTGAAAGCCTTCCTGAAATATGATCAAGTCTTTGTTAACTGTAATTGCCAACGTATTTCAAATACCAAACTGTCCGGAGGGAAGTACAACACTGCAGTGATATAGCGTCTATATACGTACTTCCGTTTGCAACTGAAATATCGTCTGATGAAATTGAGCAACACTTCCAGTTGTTTTATACTTTGTAGGAGATTCCTTAAGTGCCATCAAAATCTGTATTGTGTTTAAAATCTCAGAATTTCTTCGGCTTATACGGGGAGGCAATAGAGTTTTCTAAACAAATATTTACCATTCTTTTCTTTGATTTGTACTTACTATTGTTTTTGTGTAGTCCAAGATCAGCTTTAATCAAGCAGATTTATGATTAAAGACGTTCCACATTCCACCTTTATTTTAACAGACACTGTATTTAGGAATACAGTCTCTGATGTATCCATTGTTGTGTAATACGATAGGGCTTTATTTGTTACGTGTTTAGCTGCTATTTTCTTGCTTCTTGAGCAAACACATTAGAGCACGCTCTCTTTCTCTCTTACGAGGTTGGTGCAACACATATCAGTATTCGTCTGAGTGAATGGCGAAAGGCCTTGATTAGGAGTCATATTTCCAGTGAGTTTCCACTCTACGTGGTTAGAAGTAATTCTATTTTATTTATATGATTGAAACCATTGAGAAATAACACAAAGCTCATTTATCAGTCAAAAGTCTGATTGACACTAGCCCAAAAGGTAACTTCTAAGCACTTCGAAATACCGACTAAAATTTCCTCAAATCACATTCTAATGTCGTATGCAAGGAAAACTCACTTTCCATAATGGAGTGTTACTCACCACTAAAACACCCGATGGTCACAAAAGGAATGTTCTGCCACGTCGAATAAACAACAGTAACAATTTGCTAAGAATTCACTGAGAGATTGGTGGTGCATATAGGATAAAGGTTCTTGTCGTATTTTACAGACTCATAGGGCGAGTCTCCTGGTTTCACCTGGATGGGACGCATGTCCATCGCAGGATTACTCATTTTTGCTAGCTGAGAGGACTGGAGCAACGTTTAGCTTAAAACCACAACGCGTCGCCCGGTCCAGGAAACGAAATCACAGTCTTCCGATCAGGAGTCCAACACCCTTAACCACTAAGCCAAGCGTTTCTACCGATAACGCATGGAGTACATCTGAAAACGTAGTCTATCGAAATCTTTGTGATTTCACACCCAACAGAAATTTTAGAGATGTACGTTGGAATAAATATTTATGCCTAGTGAGAATACAAACAACTGTAAAAAGAAGCAGCAATGTATGCTTGGCTATTCTTTTACCCTTTACTTGTTTCAGTCATTAGACTGCGGCCATGCTGGGGCACTGCCTTGAAGAATTCTTTGTGAAATGAATCGACGCAAGTATTTAGTTTTTCTAGGGGGACATAAACACACAAATAGCGTTTGTGAATCGGTGATAGGGGGCAATCACAGACCACCTCTATATCTATCTATCTATCTATCTATCTATCTATCTATTTATACATGGGGGGATGCCACGAAGTGGGCCTGAACATGGAACAATATGGTTGCGAAGCACACTTCTTACCACACGGCTACACCAGCGCCTGCATTTTAAAAAAAATTTCCACTTTAATGTTTTCTGTTGTAATATTTCTGTGAACAGAAAAAAAAAACCTTATTTAATACATTATTTCCCTCAAATGTCTCTTGACTTGGTAATCCAGCCAGGGCTGGCTACAATGA
>NC_068993.1:11375739-11376707 GCF_001194135.2 Octopus bimaculoides
ACCACTACTACCACCACCGCTGCTGCTGCTGTCCCTCCTCCTCCACCTCCTCCTCCTCCTCATCATCATCATCATCCTACTACTACTACTACTACTACTACTACTACTACTACTACTACTACTATCTGAATTATGTTATGAATTTTTAGTTAGCCTGCCTTCCCGCTTCAACCTGTGTAAAATATATGTGGAGTGAATATTTGAAGTGGTAGGACGCATTCGGCGTTTTCTTTCCGCATATAGGCCTGACAACTTTTTGTGCTCTTAAGTATAATCATACCAAGTACAATTATAAATCTCTTTAAATAGATGTATATGTGTGGGTATGGGGCATGTTGGATACTGTAAACATTTGTATTACATCATTTATATGTACATATAAAGAACTTTTTCAAGTTTTCAAAGTATATTTTTAAAGCTGTAATCTTAATACTCCCACACAAATGGACGTCTGACAAATTGTTTAATGGCATTTTTGTAGATCTAGTTGTAATAGTAGTAGTAATCGTCATAGTATTAGCAGTAGCCGCAGTAATAGCAACAACAGCAGTAATTGTATGACTGATAGTAGTAGTAGTAGTAATATCAGCAGCAGTAGCAACTGCAGGACGCCAGCTGAGCTAGCGATCATACGAATGCCATCTGCTGTTCATAAGCCACAGTAGATTTACAGGTATTGACATTGAAAATTTCATCGATATTTGTATATACACGGATCCCTTAACGTAAGTGTTAGTATTGTTTTTAGGGATAATGGAGAAAGTGTAAATTGTGTAATGGTTTCCATACTCGATACGGGTATTGGTTATTGGTATTCTTATAGGAAAGAGTGTGCTTGGTGATTCAAGCAAGTTTCCATGGGCACAACGCTGCTATTGCTTTCCTAATAACTTTGAAAGGCACATGCACTTACAGAGCTATGTAGATGTATGGAGGATTTTGTGAATAAGATACATGAATATATATAT
>NC_068993.1:11377509-11378070 GCF_001194135.2 Octopus bimaculoides
ATATATATATATATATATATATATATAAATTTGTGTGTAGGCTCATTTTGATTTTACATATACGTACATGTGTGCATGTGTGAAACTATCGATTACAACAAGGGATACATTCATTCGTCATCAGTGATCGAATAGTCAAATTGAAAGAAGAGAAATAAGAAAAGTAATGAAAAAAGACATGCGAGATTTTGACTGTGAGACGCAACGATTGATAATGGAAGAAATGTGCTGTTGTCATCAACGTTGAAATTGATGACAAAACGGCTACAATAATGAGGATGAAGCTAATGAAAATATTGGGAAAACAGGCGAGGAGACGTATAACCTCCATTAGAGATAGTAACATCTGATGAGAATCAGAAGTGAGATGGGTGACCTTAAAGAGGTTTTAAAGACTTCAGCAGCAAGTTGGCAGATGAAACAATTCAGGATGTGCAATCTATGGAGATAAAGAAGCAACTGTTCATTAGCATTCTATCTATTAGTTTGGTCTCTTATCAGTGTTGAATGATTATTTGAATGCCGCTAAAACAGCTCAAAATTATGTGTATGTATGTATAT
>NC_068993.1:11378821-11379248 GCF_001194135.2 Octopus bimaculoides
TATATATATATATATATATATATATAATACAAATAATATGTGAGTATATGCATATATACGTACATGTATGTACATACCTACATCTGCATGTATATATATAGATGCATATCTGGGTACATGACGTCACAAAAAGACGTGGACAAAATGAAAACAAATACACGGAACAGATACGTTAAGTCTCTCTGGTTGATAATATTTGTTACACTAACATGGCTTCTATTTTATATTTGGCTTTATTCTTACGTATGTATTGTCGAGACATAGACGCACAGAGTTTCAACGCTATATGCATATAAGTTGTGGATTGGCGAAATGTTTCATCTCCGATCCTGTTTGTGTACATTATATTGATACGCCACATATGTGACGAAACGTCGACAACCATACATTCACATACACACACACACACACACACACACACACACAC
>NC_068993.1:11379258-11380353 GCF_001194135.2 Octopus bimaculoides
ACACACACACACACACACACACACACACACACACAGAGGCATGAACACACACACACACACAGAGGCACGTACACACACACATACGCACGTACGTACACATACGCACACATATACATATCCACACGCACACACATATACATTTAGAAGTATGTAAACGTCATAGTATGCCCGAAGTGTCGATATCAATTCCATAAAGGAAGAATAGGAAAAAAAAACAATCATGATATGTGAAAGTCAAATGTGTGAAGGCTCAGAGCGGTTCTTTGATTGTCCCCCCAACACACAGGCAACTAAAACACTAAGCGAATGCATGGTATATATTACCGAATCATATCCACTTTACAATGACGCTTGTGTTTGTACCAATTGCCGATGGTGATTTATAATGGCATAATAGACGCAATTTATGTGCAAAATAGACGCAGAACTAATTAAAAAACAACATTAACGTACTTCGACTAAACAAGGAAACTTCGCTCAGACAGTTCCACAGCTAATAACGATATTCTGAATTGTTTTCAAAGCTGAAATACTTTTCCAAAATATCAAAACATTAAATAAATATAAATGTAAACTTACCGAGATAATAGCAATAATGTGATTATTTTTATCCCTAATTATTCGTTAATTTCCGTATATGAGTGGGACATTAAAAATGTCCGTACGATGCGTTTTGCATTTCCTCTCAGCTGAAATCTGTGTCGCAGTCAAAATTAATTTCATAATAAATTTGATTCTACTCTTACAGTTCAGCTCCCGCCATCAGTAAGGGCTTGGTTTTTATTCTTGAAATTCTTGAAATTCTTTGAAAATAACAATCCCAAATCTTATTTCTGTCGATCAGTGTGTCTGTTAGTTTCTCGCTTTCATATCCCTCTCCCTCTCCTCCCCATTCCACATCTCTCTCTCTGTCTCTCTCTCTGTCTTCTTCCATGTCCCTCTTTTTCTCACTCGCTCTCTGTATATACACACACACACATACATGTGTATGTATTATTATCATATATTCATGTATGTATAAGTGTGTGTGTGTGTGTGTATGACAATATGAGACGAAGAGACGAAAAGTTCTCGAATGTCAGTATATATATATAT
>NC_068993.1:11380741-11382345 GCF_001194135.2 Octopus bimaculoides
ATATATATATATATATATATATATATATATATATATATATACGATTATACTATTGCTATTCAAAGTCGTTTATCACATGCCAGTGACATATATCGCCATAAGTGCGTTACAGAATAGTTTTCAAGTAGACTACTCTAAAGTCTATACCATTAAATCGTCTGCAATTTCCCATTTATTCAGATAAACCGGAACGTTAAACTAAATGTGACTGCTCACTGTATATTCGCCCTGTGTATACAACAAGATGGAGGTTAATGGTGTACTTTGGTGTGAATATCAATGAAAGATAAACATTAACGTTGAGCTAATCCAATTCTGATGTATTCTCAGAAAACCTTCTACTACCAAATAGACTAAACGCTGTGCAAAATAATGTATCTCTGTATTTGATGATTTTCATTTTATTCGGTCAAGATTAGCGAAGTTATCTCCCGTGTCATCGTCGTTGCAGATACATGTGATAAAGCTTTCGTGTAATATTTCACTTTTATGCCTTAAATATTGCCTTGTTACTTATATGTATGTCCATTTGATTGATTAATTTATTTATGTATTATTTATACTTAATTATTTCCCTCTTGCCCGTAGAAAAACAACATTGGCGTTATTTCAATTCACTTAGGTAAATAGGGTCCAATTTGAAACTACGCTAAACACATGCAAAGACACGCACACACATACACACACACACACACACACACCCACACACACACGAACACAGAAATAATTTATATATAAAACAAGAATATATACGCAAAAAAGCAACAGTAACATCCACCCTTAGGGGTCAGCCACATTTAAGTGGCAAATATACTTCACTTTATCGTGCAGTTACTGTTAACACCTCGTTCAGAGATTTAACATTGCTTGTTTTCACATTTTCGATATCAGTGAATAACTTCACTGGAAAAAGACTTATATATTGCCAAGGGATTGTCATTCTCATCGAAGGTCGGCGATTATCGTACGCTGAAGAAGGGAAATAACCCTGAAACTCGGGTCCGTACGTATCGCAGATCAAGATGGGAAGGATAACTTCCCTTGGCAAAAATAGACAGGACACAGATATGTGTCGATAAGCCAGCTGGAGGAGATGTTCTCCTGGGGCTAATAGCAACAGTAACATCCACCCTTAGGGGTCAGCCAATATATATATTATTCCGATATATGCGATTTGGATTCCATGGTATGTGAAGTTCTGCAGGCTCCGAAAGGAGGCTGTGTCCTTAGGCTTATGGAATATATACGAGCGAACGGACGGGTAGAGGGAGTCCAAGATAGCTACCGGGAGATGGACGACAATCGTTCAAGAAGGGTCACATGGTGACACGGTGGATGGTATTGTTTGGTAAGTGACTGCTGTTCGACGCGTAAAGGGGGTTTCTTTGCCTGCGTGCTTTGGCAGGAAATAAGTGGCGACAGTGCTTCTGGAAATGTGATCAGTGGGGTTTGTGAGCATGCGATCGCGTGTGCGCTTGTATATACGTGTGAGTGTCCGCGTATGTATGTGTGTGCGTAAGTTTGTATGCCTCTGTGCGTGCGTGTATATATATATTTTCATATATTTATACCCGTATGATTTCACTCTCTCTCTCTCTCTCTCT
>NC_068993.1:11382355-11382743 GCF_001194135.2 Octopus bimaculoides
AATCTACACTGACATGTACACTCACACAGCATCTACCAAGTCGAACATCTAAATAGGAAGGTGGCTGTATTAAAAAAATATTTGGAAACGCAGAAATTCGGATAGAGACAATGTTAACTAATGTGAAAATCTAGATAAGAGAACGGTTAATATCCATAAAATAAGGTTGTGTAACATTTAAAAAATGAACCTGGAAAGCTGGGCTTTGGGCGGGTTTTAGAGAAAATAATAATCAAACGAACTAAGCAAAATAGAAAAAAAACAAACAAAAAACATACGATTTATGTTTACAAAAAAGACAACTTGAACATTGCATTTTATTTTTAAAAGCAATAAATTCTTTGGAGAACCGTTTAGAGTGAAAGACATTTCAGGAAGAAGGAACATA
>NC_068993.1:11383462-11383920 GCF_001194135.2 Octopus bimaculoides
TCTTAATCATCATCATCATCTCCATCTTTCTGCTGCTGCTGCTGTTGTTGTTCTTGATCTTCTTCTCTTGTAGTTGTTGTTGTTCTTCTACTTCCTCTTCTTTTTTCTTCTTCTTCTTTTTCTTCTTCGTCCTTTTCTTCTTTTTTCTTTTTCTTCGTCTTCTTCTTCTTTGTCTTCTTCTTCCCTCCTCATTCTCCACCCCTCGTCCTCCTCTTCGTCCTCCTCGTCCTCGTCCTCCTCCTCCTCGTCCTCCTCGTCCTCGTCCTCCTCCTCCTCCTCCACCTCCCGTCCTCCTTCTCACCGCTGCAATCTTTCTCTATGTCTGTTTCACCCTTGTCTTTTTCTCCTTATATTTCATCATTCCTATTCTTAATAAATCTATTGTATATTTCTTTGTCTTAACGTGTAATGTTTGCCTTATTTTTCTACGGTCCCTTCACACACACACACACACACAC
>NC_068993.1:11384744-11390033 GCF_001194135.2 Octopus bimaculoides
TGTATATTTATACATTTATATATATATATGTATATATTTAGATGCGTACGTCTATATGTGTACATAAATGTATATACATATGTAATTACACACATATCCGCGAATATGTGTGTATGTAAATACATTTCAAATATAATTTCTCTTACTGTATTACAAGGCCATACATATTTATAATTCTGTACAGAAGTGCATATATTTATGAAATAAATATGTATATATATATATATATATATATATATATATGTCTGTGTGTGTGTGTGTGTGTGTGTATGTATGCATATACCTATATATCTGTATGCATATGTATATACATATATATGTGTATATGTAAGGATATTAAAATATATGTGTGAGTGTATATATAAATGTATATATATATATCCTCTAGGCTGATATCCTCTATAAATTATAACAATATATATGCATATAAATATGTATTTATACATGTAAGTATTAATGTGTGTACATGTGGGTGGACACGCATACATATGCATAAACACATCCAGTCAGGTGTAGCTGCATGCACACAGAAATGCACACAAGCTCCCAGGGAAAAAAAGAAAATACATACATATGTTGTTGTACGGTATAGTATTCAGATATTAAGAGTAATTAAAGTCTAATGTGTCACCTGTTTATAAATTCAAATATATGGAGAAAAAAAAATAGAAATGAAAATTTTCCCCACTCCCTATGGCCAAGCAATTCTATCTCCTTATTTTCTTGATTAAAATTCTGTGTGACACATAGTTGCTCTGAAATACCGTAGTTTTATTTGAAATGATTCAGTGTTTTCATAAAGAATTCAAGATTGCTCACAGACGACGAATATTTTACAATACATTTTGTTTCATTTTTCATAAGGCCTTGGAGATTTAATAAATCATATAGATATTTCTTTTGACTTCTGGAGAGTGTCCTGGAGTAAATCTATGCCGGTGGCAAACAGCTTAGGCGACATAATTTTAATGCCAGTTGTTGGATGCCGATTCCAATTCATGCTATTGAAGCACTTAAGCATATAAAGAAAAATTGAAAAATTAACAAGAAAGCCTAAAAATATTGCGGACCATGTGAAAAAAAAATTATAAAATTCACAATTTTTTTACGTTATGTATACGTATTATACACATACATATACATCTACAAATGCATACAGACACACATGTGTGTATATATATATATGTGTGTGTCTGTATGTGTGTGCGTATGTGTTCGTGCGTTTGTGTATGTGTGAATGTGTGTGTATGTTTGCGTACATATATATATGTATATATATATATATATATATATATATGTGTGTGTGTGTGTGTGTGTGTGTGTGTGTGTGTGTGTGTATAAATTGATACACACTCACACAGAAACGTGTATATCTAGAATGACTTCATTTTTGTTAATATTAAATTATAGAGTTTTTAATTGAATTATTTTAGTTAATTTAATTGTAATCACGATGTAGAGACAAATCATGTCTTTCAATAATTGAATGTTTTAATTTATTATAACTATATTAGAAAATTAATCTATCTGTTCAAATAACACCCGTCTATGTGTCATAGATTTCGTTTCACCTTTCTGTTTTTATTGAGGAAAAATATGTTCATTATTAAGTAATAGCAAAATAGAATATAGTCGAGGAAATTATAGTTTCTCCAAAAGAATTATAAGAACAACCAAGATAGTATTTTGGGGTTCCCAGCGACCCTGCCTTTGATTAAGTGCGAAGCACCACTCATATTCTCTTACTAATATTGTTTATTATGTTTATACATGAATGAGATTTTAGTGTAATTATCGCCCGGATACCAGACTTCATCATAATCAAGGTCACTGTGGCCATTTTCGCCTTAGTATTAATTTAGATCACAAGGAAATATACTTTAAAATAAGTGCATTTACTTAAAACTCACTCTCTGCCGAGGATTTCTGAAAATCACGGATGTAAGGTTTTCCCCTTCAAAACAGTAAAAAGTAAATGAAATAAAAATAAAAGTATTTCCCTGTCAATTTATACTAAATTACTTAAAATTAAGTTCTATAAATATGGAAAAGCTTAATCCCATGTACTCATTCAATTAAACCAAGTGAGGAAAATTGCTCATGCAGAAACAACAGATCATGTACAGGCTAGCCACGCATCGTTAATATAAATATCTAACGCTAAAATATCAAACCCAGAATATTCTGGTAATTTTCTAAGCTAAAAATAATATATTTCGGCAAATTACTCCATCGGATTTGTGATAGAAAATCAAAACGTGCAGCGGGTAGAACAAAAGTCTGCGTGTCATCAGACCCTATTATAATTTAAAAAAAAAAAGGGCGCGTGCTAGTTGAATTGTTAGCACACGAGAAAAATGTTAAGTGGCATTTTGTTTTTCTTATGTTCTGAGTTCAAATTCCGCCAAGTTCGACTTTGCTATTCACCGTTTTAGGGTCGATGAAATGAGTACCTGTTGGGTACTGGTGTTGATGTAAGAGTCTAGATAAAAAAAAAAAAAAATTACAAGCTTCGTGCATACAGTAATAAGGATTATTAATCTCGGTGATTAATAATTCAAATTTCAGGTCAAGTTTTGATATCGCAGGGAACTTGAGAATTATTTCAGACTACTCGTTGTTTATTTTCAGGTCAGCCTTCAGTGAGCAATCTTTTGACAGTTAAATTAGCGGCAGATTCTCGAAGCATGATCCACAGAATTAACTTGGACATTTTTGAAAAATTCTATTGGCTGCTGCCTAACACTCTGACGATACTGTTCCTCTTAATTCTGCGCGTATTTCTGCCTGGTGGACAATTCTGATTGGAACCACAACGAAGGAGAGAAAGTTATTGTCTCGAATAAAAGATGCATGCCTAACCGTACACTTGTCTATCAGTAGAAAACTGAAATTCAACTCTTCACCAATACACTTCTCTCTAAAAGCATTAGCGAGAATTTCTCAATGAATGAGAAGCAGTAAAAAGATTCTTCCAAGGCAAGAGCCGTCTGAGACTTCTCCAATAAGACAATGGGACACATTTTAATTATTCCCAAAACGGTAAAATATCATTAATTGAACAGTTTGCTTGGTTCTATAGTGATTCCATCATTCAGTTTTTGTCAAATTTAAAATTATTTTTTGTCTCATCTTTTATATTCTAAATCAGTCTATCTTTGTTCATCTTCAATTGTTTCTTCAAATTGCTTCCTCCTTCTATCTCATTGTCTTCCTTAAATATGATTTTCCCAAGTTCCTCTCTCTCTCCCACTATTCTGATACTTTTCCTTCGGGTTTCGTTGTAATGGTGTGCTTCTTATTCTTTCATTGTCGTCAGCCATTAAAACTTTGAATGTTTTTACTGCTTCATTCTCATTTATATACATATATACATATATGGACACATACATAGACACCCCGCCACACACAAACACAGACACACAGACAGAAACAGGCATACATACAGACACACACATATATATATGTGTATATATATATATATATATATATATATATATATATATATATATATATATATATATATACACACACATACGTATATATGTATATATATATACACATATATGTATATATATATATATATACATATGTATATATATGAATATATAAATATGTACACACACAGGCACATATATATATATGTACATATATATGTACATATATATATATACATATATATATGTGTGTATGTGTGTGCGCGCGCGCGCTCGTGTGTGTGTGTATATGTGTGTGTGTATGTGTGTCAAATTTTGCTTAATGTTTGAAGCATTACGAAAACTTTTAATTGACATCATTTTATAGAAGGCGTTAATAACCTAGATATAACACTCGATTCTGAAAGATAATACGACAGATATTAATCTTTTTTCCATAAGAATATATAATTGATCCTAAAATTTGCATGAATGGCTTTTTTTTTCATAATTTACTGAAGAGCGGACACGAATCCAATTTCCTTGGCCTGTTGATTTATTATTTCGTATATTTACTGACGCATATACATGCATCATTTAACCACTAAGTGTCGAAGTGCATTCCTTGACCAAGTTTGCATACATGATGCTGATAACATCATAAGATTTAGATGGCAGCTCATTGAGCAAAGTTTTTGTCTGATAACCTACAATTCATGTTCAAAGTAGTCACACGACTCTACCGCAATTGAATATATATATAGGTGTCTGTATTGTTAGTTCGTGGATCGGCTGTGTTTTAGGCGTAAGGGAATATGTTCTCAATGCGCCTGGTGTTAAAAAGACTTCCAAAGAAGTCAAAGGTAAGCGTGACAACTCATATTGGGTCCATTTCGGACCGATAGACATCGATGTTTCATAATTGTGACTTTTCAAAGCCGCGTACCAAACAAAGCCTGCTGGAAGCTATAGCGCCGACTATTACTCTATGCTAAATGGTTTAAAAATCATCTGCTGGCACGTCCCAACGTTTTATGCCACGAAAACAAATTCAAATATGAATTAGAAACAGCTCATCGTATATAGACAAAATCGAACAAACATACACAAGGTGTGTATGTTTGTGTTATTAGTTCATTGGTCGGCTGCGTTTAGTCTAAATGCTTGCATATTTTCCTATAAACAAAGCATCTCCCCTACTGGATTCAATATAATACAAATATTGTGCTACTGTGTCTATTGAAGTATAAACTTGTAGCCGCGGTTGTCGTCTTGTTTCCAGGCAATGAAAGTGTCTGTTCCTAAATGGCATGTCGATTTCATAGAATGATCGACATACATGTATGTGATTGTGTGTGTGTGTGAGTATGTGCATGTGTTCATGTAGGTGTGAGTGTATGTATGTGTATGTGAGTGTGTGTACGTATATGCATTGGTAAAAAAATTATAATAAGCATAATATGCTGTTTATAATATTTGTTCGGTACGCAAGACTCGCCATTGTGGTTGCTTGTGCCATGTGCAATATATTATTTGTTCTGTACATCAAAACCATTAATACAGCCATAAACAATAACTGAACCTCATTACTTGAAGTAGACTTGATGATGATACGTCTACGCGGAACTCTAAATTGCCCATTAGGAATCGTACATCTAACTGTACCCACAGGAAATATATATATATATATATATATGTGTGTGTGTGTGTGTGTGTGTGTGTGTGTGTGTGTATGTGTGTGTGTGTGTGTGTGTATATATATATATATGTATATATATATATATATATATATATATATATATATTATTATATATATATAATAATATAATATACATATTATTTATATACATATATATATATATATATACATAGA
>NC_068993.1:11390389-11392886 GCF_001194135.2 Octopus bimaculoides
ATATATATATATATATACAGGGTGTTCACAAAGTCTGGGTGCATGGGGGATAACACATTCTTTAAGAAATTATTGTTTCTTATATTGAATGTTTTATGTTACCCAGATTTTGTGGGGAACCTGTATATATACATATTTTTCTCTTAAATTTCACTTTATTTTTCTCCGCTGTGATTACCTCTACCGCCATTGTTCGTATTTCTTACTACCCGTGCTCCTTTTAGAAATCCACGTCATCACGCTTACTTCGTCGATCTCCCTCTTATTCCCGTTATGTCTTTATACTGCATGATCTCTTAGCACACTCTCATTTTGTTACCATTTGCAAACGTTATGTATCTTTCTTTGCACCCTTCTTAGCGTAGGAAAAATACCCCTGAACACTTTACTCTCCGAATAACGATACTTCTCACACCCAGGTACAGGAACGCTGCCATTTCGCTTCTTCCTTTCAACTTTATAAGGTTACTCTTTCACTCACCTCAGTTTTTTTTTGTTATCATTGTTTTTTTTTCTACTATATTTTCTCGAAAGATGTCACGTTGTTTTCCATTGAATGCCTGACACAAACTAGCTTATCACAACATCAAATTACGCATGTGCTGCATGTATTTGACAGCAAACGCGTTCTCTTTTCTCTGTATGTAGTTTTGTGTATTATTGTATTCGTGTGCATTTCACTTTGCTCTGTGTGGGTCCTTCCGTGCGTGTGTGTGCGTACGTGTGTGTGAGTGCATGTGTGTGTGTGTATAGTGTATGTATGTATATATGCATGGGTTAGTACAAGAAATCAAAGCAGGAATAAGTAGACAGGGAGAAAGATGAAAAATAAGGATGTTTCCTTTTTGTCGTCATGTCGAGATTGCTGTCTTCACATTTTTCTGAAAATAAAACCAGAAAATATGTTATTTCTTTATTACCCATTTTCATATTTGTAATAATAATAATAATAATAATAATAATAATAATAATAATAATAATAATAATAATAATAATAATAATAACAACAACAACAACAACAACAAAAACAACAACAGGAACAATAACGATAATAATAATAAGAATAAGAAGAACAAGGAGAACAACAACAACAACAACAACGACAATAATAATAATAATAATAATAATAATAATAATAATAATAATAATAATAATAATAATAATAATAATAATAAAGGTGTTCATGAAAGTGGTGATATTTTCTATAACATAGTTTTTATCATTATAAATATTATCATTAATATTAACATTCTTCTTCTTCTGCTTCTTCTTCTACTACTACTACTGCTACCACTACTACTAGTACTGCTTGTCTTTCTTTTTCTTATGACGGTAAGTATATTTATCACTATTATCATTCTTACTGTTATTATTAATATCATCATCATCACCATCATCATCATCATCATCATCATCATCATCATCATCATCATCATCATCATCATCACCATCAAAACTTTCTGGTGCGCGAAAACATGTATTCATCTTAAGCTGTTCTTACAGCAAAGTACCATGGGAAATTAAATACGTGGTTAGACATAAACGTGTATGTTACTGATTTTGTTTTTCCCGTTCTGTTACTCGGCAAAATCTATGCGGTGGTTAAATTTAACGGTCCAATATTTCGATGGCCATCAACGATCATTGCTAGTGATATAGGATTCGCTTCAAACAGATGCTTTATAAAAACACTGAGATAAGGTGAGGAAGATAGTCAGAATGTCGAAGGAATGATAGAGAAAGAAAAGATTTAACTTCAAATATATTTCTAAGTCGCTGTGAAATTTATTTAGTGATATTTCTATTTTTATTTAAAATACAATAATCACGAGTATACATTAAGAAAAATTCTATATGATCAGAGGCAAAATTATGGTGTAAATATTCATACGAAAATCTCTCTATCTATCTCTCTATCTATCTATCTATCTATCCATCTATCGACGTAAGCTTAAATAATAAGTTGCTATAGATGAACCACGACAGGTGAGCCGTGATATGGCGAGAAATTATTGTATATTCATATATAAATGTAAGATCCAAGGATCGAGGTGTAGGAAGAAGGTTAGCTTTAAGCAAACCACAAAAAATATAAAGAACAACTTTCAGGTAAAAAAAGGGGTTTATTGAGGTGGAAGATTCTTGATTTTTTTTCCGTATCCGTAAGTTGAAAAAGATGTTTTATTTTTCACGTACGGTAGGCACAGTTGCCAGGTATGCGAATAGCATAAAAGAGTTAAGGAATAGAGTAGATAATATCTGGACTACATATGTTTCATAGCGAACGGAACTTCGGAAGTAGTGAATATCCAAGCGAGGTGTTTACCGCAGGTTACTCTTCAGGTCAAGGGTATCTTCATTAAATGAAGTTTATTTTGTCGTAAGGTACGTCAACGCACGGACGATTCGATCGGAATCGATCGGACGCACACATTTTTAACTCTTGTATATATATATGCATATATTTATGTATATGTATGTATATATATATATATAT
>NC_068993.1:11394196-11396026 GCF_001194135.2 Octopus bimaculoides
TATATATATATATATATATATATATTAACAATATTTTATATGCTTAAGGCTTATAAGCGATCACCTTGCAACATTGGATTTTCTTCCTCCGTATAAGCGATCACCTTGATTTGCTATTGTTGAAGTCTTGCTGAAATCAATTATTATTTCGTTTTCACACTTTAACAGATGTACAGTCTGTATTTACTGTTTCTCTTTGCTTAACAGAAGCTTCATAGCTCATTTTCAGATGCATATATCTCTTCATTCTTACTTTAGTGACTCTCCAAGAAACAACCTTGTTCTGTATATCATTGGTAGTATTTTCTGTTTCATCTTTCCTTCTCTGAAGATCTAATAACTTCAGATTCCTTCGATCATTAATATTTGTACTGCTTCTACAATTTACTCATTGTTACTCTTAACAGTCTTCCAGAAATGTAGATCCATAAATTTTATTGTAGATAGAGAAAAAATGGATTTTCTTCCTCCGTATCTAGTGGATTTCAGAATACCTTTCCTATTTCACCAAGAAATTTTAATACGTTAGTATGGGATTCTGTTTACTTTAGATGTATATGTATCGCAAACAACACATCGCATAATGCAGCTATTGGAGTTGTAATTAAACCTATATACAAACATCTTTTGGTTTAAACATCACACGGAATCACTTGTAAAACTCTGTTTGACAGATACATGAAAGGGATCTTCTTGATATTTTAAATAGTTTCTGAATCATTTTCTACACTCATGCGAATATACACACAATGTAAATGCAAGTACAAATGGAAACGTATGTATAGACATACACAGTCATCCGTATGCATGGAACTACATAGAAGCACACACACACACAAGCATGCACGAATTTACATACATAAACAATTTACATACACTGATCTTTGAAGACAGTAACTAAATTTATTCCATCCCGTTTGAAAATGCTCCCCAGAGCAAGATTAGCCTCTGCACACACGAAAAGGTACCCAAAAGAAACCGGATTTATGCAATAACATTTTACTCATTTTGTTTTATATGTTTACATATTTATCAACTGCAAAGTATTGTCCATTTGGCGCAATGCCTCGGTCGAGATTACTAGCCCGCGCTCTTAACCACTACGCCATATGCTCGGAGCATATGGTGTAGTGGTTAAGAACGCAGGCTACTAACCCCAAAACTCGGAGTTTGATTCCAGGCAGTGACCTGAATAATAATAATAATAATGATAATAATAACAACAACAACAACAACAAAACATCGAAAAACACCTTAGGAATGAGAATCCAGATTTGAAATTTCCCGAAGACACCTGATGAAGGCTGGAGGGTATATCAACCGAAATGTTGTGCTAACAACAAGTAAGCCGAGGACAGATATCGGTCAGATGTAAATAATGGAAAAATAGAAATTGAAACTGCACCGAGAATAGTTTAAATACATTTTATTAATATATTTGACGCTTTAAACAGTTTCGCAGTTTAAACTGATTTTCAAAATCTTCAAACAGAAGGACGTGGCTTATGTCGCAGCTGTCTTGCTTCTGACAAGTGTTTGAAATTTGCCCTATTTTGGTAGGGAGTTCATGGCTCCATTTAGTATATGTTTGGAATAGGATTTGATTGATAGAGGATAGTTACATGACTGGTCTTACAAATGTTTGTAGGTTCCTTGCTATGTCTGTCCGTGTGTTAGTATCAAGTGACAATGTTTGGTGTCTTAAGTAAAGGCTGACACGGTTGACTGAATATGTCCAACCAATCAATGCTTCTGGATGTTTTCTGACATAAATCATTCAGAGCATTGATTGGTTGGACATATTCAGTCTTATACATGCCTATATATATA
>NC_068993.1:11396484-11397224 GCF_001194135.2 Octopus bimaculoides
CTATCTATCTATCTATCTATCTATCTATCTATCTATCTATCTATCTATCTATCTATCTATCTATCTATCTATCTATCTATCAATCTATCTATCTGTCTATCTATATAAATATATACATATATGTGTGTGTTTGTGTTTGTGTGTGTGTGTATGTATGTATGCATGTATGTATGTATAAGTTTACTCAGATATGAATTGGTATTCTGGAAGGCATGAGCAGAAAGCTACGGCAAAATAACTCCCAACGCAGTTGAGAGGGGCATGTGGTACCCGAACATGGCTGCATGTGTTTACATTTTAAGCTGCTACAACGAACCAATGACAATGTTTCACACAAATAAATCCCAGCAACTATCGAAAAATTTGTGTGCGTTTACATTTGGAAGTATTCTCTTTCCACATTACCTTTCCAAACAATGCTTGTAACATACACAAAGCTTGTTTGTCTTGTCGATATATATTACTTGAGAAACCTCTAGGGAATACATATTCATATGTATTAAAGCAAAAGTTCTCAATACCGGTGGAAAATGTGAATGAAAAATATATCTCCAGAGGTTGTTAGGGGTTTCTTCGGTACATGTTTACATGCATTATACGGTTACATTCAATATAATCCTTAAGAATGCTATGTTATATATATATATATATATATATATATGCAGATATATATATGAGTATATGAGTGTATGCATGGGTAAATATTGTGTATGTGTATATATATATATATATATATATAT
>NC_068993.1:11397668-11401875 GCF_001194135.2 Octopus bimaculoides
ACAGATAAACGTATGCATATGTCATTTTATTTCATTCTGCCTTAATAAATACTGGGTTTGTTTTTCTTTTATTTCTAGTTTGCAGATGAGTTAAAATCCTAGATCTCAAACGCAAAAGATTGTTTGAGTGTCAGATAAAATGCCATAAGTTTTAATATTCAACACTGTATGTTCCGAGTTCAAATGACTCTGAGGCCAGTTGTGCATAATATTTTTTTCTGTTCTCGATCAAATATTGTGACAGTCAAGGAATGCGATTGGTATCTTTGATTATTCCTGTCACCAAAATCCTTAAAGTTGGTCCAGCATAAGAAATTATACACACACGCAGGTATGCACGCGACCACACACACACATATACACACACACACACATGCACACACAAACACACAGAGTTAAATATACATCAATATAATGAGATCCAATCGGTCGAGGTCAACTGCTGGTTAGTATATACAAGACTTGTAAGCTTTACTCTAGTGAAACAATAATCGCTCAATAAAAACTTACTAATCAATATGTCAGATACACGAAGGCGGTGAGCTAGCAGAATCACTACAATGCTGTATAAAATACTTAGTGGTATTCCGACAGTCTTTACGTTCTGGGTTCAAATTCCGTCGAGGCCGACTTTGCTTTCCATCCTTTCGATAAAATAAATACCAGCTAAGCACTAACGTCTATTTAATCAACTTATCCGCTTCCCGGAACTTGCTGGCCTTGTGACAGAATTTGAAATTTTTGTATATCAGATATACTTAGTCTGGTATCAACATTAAAAAGTAACCCTGTGTGTGTGTGTGTGTGTGTGTGTAGACAATATATATATATATATGTGTGTGTATATATTAGTGTACGTACTTATGTATATATGTATATTTCTTGAACCTTGCTTGGGAAAAAATTGCAAGTTTCTTTTCCTCATATATTTGTTTTAACAGGATAACTTGTTGAGCCATGGTGATATTTCCCATTGAGTGTGAGATAGACTGCAGCCGTGATCTTTATATGTATATACTGCTAGTGAACATATATACTGCTAGTGAACACAGTGAACATAGTCAGAACAGAGTCTCACACTGTTGACAAACCCCATACAAAACATCAAAGAAAAACCTTCCTGCAACTGAATCTAATTAATTCTGTTTTACCATTCTCCCTATAGACATAGATGTGCAGATAATCAAGGGTGAACGGCGATTCATTCGAACTCTCTAGCCAGAGAAAGTACTCCAGATATATGAACAATACAGCGATTCCAACAACTAATCTCAAATACACTAAAAGGAAATTAACACTTTCGATGTCTTGAAGTGAAAGTGGGCTCACGGTTTTAGTGTATCTTTCTTCATTGATGCAAGTGTAATTACCATACATAGCTTCCATTTTATTTCCTAAATATGCGAAAGCTTGTTTACTTTCTGTTCCTGTATAATTTATTATAAATTGCGTAAGACATCTTCAGTTTCAATTGATAACAATTCTATTTCAATTTACGCAATTTAGTGTTTCAGGTAAATATCAGGAAAAAGGTCATCACAACCGTAGTTTCCTAGATATGTCATTGCATCTTATTATTAGTTTCTATGCATGTACATCGGATCGCCTGAAAATGAAAACAAATTATCGCAAACAGTTGCACGTTGAGTCAACCAGAGATTCTTAAACTTATACAGGACCTGCTAGGGATAAGCAACTTCCAAATGCAAATCACATCCTACTGTCTAACAAAAAGGTATATATAAGCACAGAAATTAGAATGGGACTCGCATATATATATGGAAATGTACACACACATATACACACGCACATGAATATGTGCGTTGATATGTCAGTCCGTGTGTATATATACAGAATATATATAGGGGTAATTCACAAAAAAAAAAACAAAAAAACATCAGACGAAGACGGCTGGTGTAGAAAAGAAATAGATGTATTAGTATAACGCTCGGGAATTGACGTTTCAAGCCTACGCTCTTCCACAGAAAGGTACACAGAAAGAAACAAGGAGAGAAAAATGTGTGTAGTGGTTAGCGATTTATGTTTGATTTTGTGTGAATTTATAACCAACATCAAATGCACATTAAAGCTTAAAGATTAGACTATACTTTAATACATATTTATTAATTTTAACAATTTTCTAGATTAATTATTCGAAGCTAAACATTGACAGTGACCTGATAACGCTGTCAGTCTTTTCCTGTCTAAATTACCTATGTATGCAATAATGTCTGTATGCATGTATGCATGTATGCTTTTGTGTACTTATGCGTGTGCGTATATATGTGTGTATGTGTGTGTATGCGTATATGTATGCATATATGTATGTATGTATGTATGGATGGATGGATGCATGATTTTTTGTATGCATATATGTATATATATATGTATGAATGCATGAATACATATGTGTATGTGTGTATGTATATGAGTACATAATATATACATACACACACATTTATATATTTGTTTGTTTGTATGTGTCTGTGTGTGCGTATATGTATGTATGTGTACAGGCACACACCTGTTTTTCTTTGTTATCCCTCCGACAATTTTTCTTTGCCTAAACCTTCATTCAGAAGTAGAGGGTATACGCGAAATATTTTCCGTCAGCATTTCCCTATTTCCTGTGCATGAACTGAATACACTCTGTCTTTCGCACTTCTCTTTTATTTTATATCCTTTTAAAACACATATAATGATAGCCCTTATTAAAATCTTTGTATAATTTTGATGCATGTACCATGGTTTTGAAGCGATTCTAGAACTGGATTTAGTGAAAATATCCCGAAGTGCCGAATGTGGAAGGAAACAATTTCACCAACACTCAGCTGGTACCGTGACTCATAAATCTTAAGCTGTTCCCAAGAATACAATGCACCACGTATCGAAAGCTCAACTTCATGGCCGTTAACCATAATAACTATGTCTGTCTGTCTGTCTGTCTGTCCGTCTGTCTGTTTGTATGTATTTATATATGTATGTATATATGTATGTATGTATATATGTATGAATGTATGTATGTATGGATGCATGTATGTAACTATATAAATGCATGAGTATGTATGCATGTACATGTGAGAGTGTGTATGTATCTATATGTATATACGTGTAAATACTATTTTACAAGCATACCTAGTTACATAGATACATATATACTAAACAAATACATACACACGCACCCCCGAACCACCCGAACTCCCTGCACACACATATATATATGTCTACACACGCATGCACACACAGATATGTATATATATATATATATATATATATATATATATATATATATATATATATATATATATATATATGTGTGTGTGTGTGTGTGTGTGTGTGTATGTGTGTGTGTGTACTAAACATATTTATACATTGGTATTTCGTTTTTTTAGATGTAATAGCAGTTTCGTATATCATTGTTTATTTTAGACACAAAAATAATCTTCATACCTTCTGGGTATGAAGAAAATTACATTGGGATTCCCTCTTTCTCTCTTTCTTTCTCTCTCTCTGCTTCTCTGTCACATCCAGGAACACTCTTATACACACTCACACACTCTTTTATACACACATATACACACATACACACATGAGGATATAAAAACACGAATTTTGAAAATATGTTCTTGACTGTGGGAAAATGAGAATACAAATACTTAATTACTTTCTAATGAAGAATGGAAATGACTCCGGGGTATCGAGTGGAATTTACTCTTTTATTTTTATTTTTAGCCATTAGTTGTTGGCTCCCTTATTTTTGCTGCGTTCTTCTATGTTTATATACTTTCAAAATTCTCAGATATAACTTATTTTTCAGAAATTTTGTATCCATCCTCAACAAAATCGTCAGCAGATAAATAAATAAATAAATAAATGAATAAATAAATACGATAACGGCAGCACATAGTGATTTGTGACGCCACATCGAACGTTGTAGTTTTGTATTAATATATTCTGATGGTAATTGCAGAAATAGTTCCCCAAACAACGGTGATCATCTGATATTATTAGGGATAAAAGATGAATACAGAAGACTTCTATGTAAATTTGAAGGTATTTCGATGGTTATCCTAATCCTCCCCAACTCCTCCTCGTCCCCCACCTCTTCTTCTTCTTCTTCTTCTTCTTCTTCTTCTTCTTCTTCTTCTTCTTCTTCTTCTTCTTCTTCTTCTTCTTCTTCTTCTTCTTCTTCTTCTTCTTCTTCTTC
>NC_068993.1:11402233-11404100 GCF_001194135.2 Octopus bimaculoides
TATATATAAGTATGTTTATATATATGTAGCTATTATTTGACCCAGGACCATAATATGTCAACGTAACTCAAGGAAAATTAAGAATGTCAAATTCGCAACGGAAATGGATTTCGCAGAATTTTACCATGATAGGAATTCCTAACAGAAAGGGGGATTGAAAGTGATTGAGTATGTGTGTTTGTGTGTGTATGTGTGTGTGTGTGTGTCTATGATAAATAACAAATAACACAAGTGTATCAAATAAAAGTGAAGCCAATTTCAACCAAAGGAAAAAAGGAAAAGAGAGGGATCGGATGTTAGGGAAGCATGTCAACGTAACCTTGAGTATAAAATAACAATTTGTATGTGACATGAAGTGTGAATATAAGGGGAAGAATCAAAATTTAAGAAATCACAAGATAATAAACGAACAAATATCAAGGAATAAAGTGTCAAATCAGCTTACCATATCACGCCAGTGTTGACGATGTTGTAAGAAAAAAGACCAGTTTCGTTGATTCTCTGATGCTCAGATAAAAATGGTGGAAATCACATTATGTTGTAGAGATAGATACGGGACGGCATCTATTTGAAGCAAGTAAGTAGGTAGATACGGAAAGCGAAAGCTTATGGGAAAAAGAAACATACAAGAAATAACGAGAAATAAGACAGAAGAAACATATAACAGAAACGTTTAACAAAGCATGGCCAATAAATTGTTGAGTTAACTAAGCAAAAACTAGCATTTATCGAAAGATAAACAAAAAATAGATTTCGTCTCCACCTACATTCACTGGATTTAAATGTGTATTTTCCTTATTGGTACAAGCATGAATGAGTGTTGGAAAGGGGTTTAATCAATGAAATTAACTCTTGTGTGTTTACTAGAAGAGGTTTTTGTCGGCATTGGCGTGGGTATGAAAGGAAGAGTTCGATATGATGGGATGCGAGTTGTATTGCAGTATCGAATTTCGTTTGTCGTTCCACCATTGCCATTGCATTTTGCCATCTGCATGACTCACATGCATGCAATGAATGTGTGCTTCTATTTCAAACACTATATATATATATATATATATATATATATATATATATATATATATATATATATATATATATATATATATATATATATATATATATGTGTGTGTGTGTGTATATGTATAGTATTTTATGAGATATTTATTGTGTGCGTGTGCAAATGAATGAATACATTTATATATTTTATAATATATGTATATATATATTTCAATTTTGTATTTGGTTTGCAAGATTCTTTATGTGGATGCGTGTGTTGAAGCAAATGTTATTGTGTCTGGGAAGGGTCATTCTCTTTTAGTGCCTTAATAATTTAACACACTCACCAATCTGATTTCCACTCGTTTACTTATTTATTTGCACTAAATATTACGTTATATAGCTATTGTTAAATTATCATTAATGAAAATAGCGGCCAGCGAGAATGAGAGAATGTTGCATATAAAAACGTAAAATGTCACGTGCACTGAATTAATGCTGTTTACTATTAAACATTAAAATCTTCTCCGCAGTGAATGCAATGAATATTTGAATTTATGAAGAACTGGACGCAATGAATGCAATGAATATTTAAGTCTGCGCGAATTTGAAGTTAAAAAAATCAATCAATAAGCTTCAGAAATCGAAATTATAAGAAATATCTTAGAGCATGAATTTATAAAAATATTTCGAGACTGTCAAGCTTTTTAATATTACTATCTTTTAGAACATTTAGTAATTGTTACATACCTAATTAATGAGCAGTTCTCTCTATTATAGTATAGATACCTGTATGTATATATATGTCTGTATATAGATATATGTATGTATGTATATATATATATATATATATATATATATATATATATAT
>NC_068993.1:11404126-11408109 GCF_001194135.2 Octopus bimaculoides
ACACACACACACACACACACACACACACACACACACACACACACACACACACACACACACACACATATATATATATATATATACATGATTATATAATAAGTGTGAACATGTAGCATACACTATTGTGAACGCATACCACTGAAGTTCTCATTAAAAACAATTTAGAGGTGAATGACTTCCCAAGACGTCAGCGGAAACATAGCAACCATTTTATCTCATGCCCTCACTTTTGACTCTGTAATACCTGCTGGTTTCTCCTCCTTATCGTTCCCCTATAGAACTCAACTTAAAAATATCGATAAACTTAATTCCTAAACGTTCGCTTCTCTCCTTAGAAAAAACAATGATATACATGTTTACTCAGCCATTAAGAATAAAATTGGAATCTCTTTCAAATCCTTCGCGATGGATTTTAATAATGATAAGACGTAATGGTTGATGCTTTCTTACGTGTATGAATAATCTTACTGTATAGTAACGACTGGAATGTTCTTAATTTTAGATCTGAGCGTCAAGATTGAGCCAGGGTTAAAAAGAAACGACAATGATCGCAAAAATGAGTAAAAAAGATAGTATTAATAACGACGAGTGTGACAACATCTATGACAACAGCAACAATAACAATAGTAGCAACATATTGCTATTATCCATGAAAATACTGTAAAACTGATAAAATAATGTTTTGTGAGATTTAAGTGTGACGTTTAAATGATCGTGGATTCGGGTTTTCTCCAGGCTAACTTACTTTAGATGTACTATATTCAGACAAAGACTTCAAGCAGTGCAGCTAAGATATGATTGGTTACGAGTATCGTAGACGAATAAAAATGTAACAAAAAATACTATATTGCTACAAAAGTTTGAAATGAATTATTCATATACATTTCTCATTGTCCACAGAAACAATATACGAACACAAACAAGAAGAACAGATCTACAATAGAAAGGTCCTTAGCAATAGGAGGTAAATATTTTAGTGATAGAGCTCAACAAGGGAGTTTGTCTAGTACTAGCTATTGATTGGGTTATTATATATTTCTTTCTAACGTCTGTATATTATAGCGATAAACCGAAGGAAAAATGTTAAACGGACAAAGCTATTAAATACAATGGTCTTTTACTGACATTTCTCAGTTCCATTTCATTGGTTATGCTATTTCCTTTATTTTGACTTGTTGTTTGTTTTGCGATGAATCTTGTTACTGATATTTTTAATATTATTCTCTCATTAGGACGAGAGGCGTGCAGCGGAATTAGTTGGGTGTGGAACAAAATGACTTCCGATATACTAATGAGGGCGTGAGAGTGAGTATTAGTAAGAGTGGATGGATTAAACGTTTTGCAGTATTTAATAACTTCCCATCTCTTTCTGAGTTCAAATCCCGCTACAGTTCACTCTTGATTTCATATATCCACAAACACGATCGATTTACACGATTCCATCCACTTACAAGGATGAAGGTGATAGAGGGTATTTCTTCGAAGTGTATGGCAAATTGATCTATAGTATCAAATTGAAAACAAGAGAACTATCCTCGTCATATGCACTTGTAAAGCCTCAAGTACCTCGTACAGCGAAAAGTGAAGAAGGAGAAGAAATGATCAAGGTTTGTTATTTGGATGTAGATCAATTGTGGACATTTGACAATTAGATTCATCTCGTATGTCTAATATGATGGGATTACATATTTAAGTAAATATAGAGAAATTTAAGGTAGATTTTCTTGGTTTCTCTAGAAAAATGGTCGTAGCTGTTTTTTCCTTGAGAGTGCGAGATAGTGGTGTAAGACGACGAACGATTGATGCAGGTGTTGTTCCTGTCAGTTGGATAAAGGGAATCACATATCTCAAATCAGGAGGATACTCGTGGCATTAGGCTACACTGTATTCTCTAAGGAAGTGCTATATTTCAAGACATGGCCAATAGTTTTGTAGAAATGTATATTTCCTAACTGTATATTATTTAGAAACTGGAAAACGAAAAGGGTGACCTAAAAAAGGATACTGAAATCCTAAACATCGTGGCCCAGGATCAGGCTCTGAATACCAACTCAGTGAAAACGAATATACACCATATAAGGGCATCGGACCTCTGCAGAATGTGTGGGAAGACAGTCGAAAGGGTGACTCACATTCTTAATGTTGTGAATGTCTTGCGCAAAAAGAGTACAAGCGTAGATACAACAAGGTAGTCCAAAACCTCAACTGGCTATTATGCCGTAAGTATGGAGGTGAGGTTGCGGGTGCTTGGTACCAACATACACCGAAAAAGGTAATGGACGAAAAGGGGAAGGCTAAAATCCTTTGGGATTTTTACTTCCAGACAGACAAGATGTTAGAACACCGAAGGCCAGATATAGTAACCTTTGGGAGGGGCAAAAAAGAGTGCCTAATAATTGACGAAGCGGTGCCAGATCAACATATCATCATGAAAGAAAGAGAAAACGTTGATAAATATGGAGACATGAGAATTGAGGTCGCTGAGATGTGGCAGCTATGGGAGTTGAACATAAAGGTTATCCCTATTGTCATTGGAGCATTGGGTTCAACACCACCCAAAACCACACGATATCTTCAACAACAACCTCGCGATATTATATACTGTGCGACATCTATAATAATAATAATAATAATAATAATAATAATAATAATAATAATAATAATAATAATAATGGTTTCAAATTATAACACAATGGGGGAGGGGGCAAATCGATGACATTGACCCCAGTAGTCAACTAGGATTCATACCGAACGAATCTCGAAAAGGTGAAAGGCATGAAAGAATAAAAATGAAACAGAAAAATAATTGTTCTTCTTATTTGTGAGAAAGGATTATCGTCGTGAAGGATGGATTATTATTGAATGGTAATCAATTTTTTGAAATATTAAAGCTTTAAAAAATCTCTTGTACTTTGCGGTTTTAATCAACATCCTATCGAGATCAACTTTGTCTTTTGTCCTTTCGTGGTCAATAAAACGACGTGCCATTTCGGTGTTAATGTAATCCACCAAACCTATGGCCCAAAACTGATGACCTTGGCAGTATCATTAGTGAGTCGAGACGATTCTCTAGCGTCATTAATTTTGCCTCATTAGATACTATGCTCAAATTTCACCGAGGTCATTTCTGCATATTATGCTCTCTTGGCCGATGAAATATTGTACCAAAAAAGTTACCGGTGTCGTTGTAATTGACTTAAACCACTTCCAATAAATTTTTCACTTTATGCTTACATTAAGAAAAAAAAAGAGTTATTATTATGTTGTCACAAAATGTTAGAGTGGCATTTGATCTAGTTGATTATCTCTTGATTTCTTATTCTGCATTGGTCAGTATTTTCTTTAACCATTTCTTCATCTCCAAAATCAATCATCAGTCAACAACCGGGATCAATGTATTAAATAACAACTTTCCAACAATATATTGTTAGCAATTTATAAACAATTATTATTATTAATACTACGACTAGCATCATTGCAGCTGCTGCTGGTGCTACTACGGCTAAGAGATAGTGTTGCTGATTGTTTGAATAATCTTAACACAGTGTGTTGGGCAAACATATACAAGAATGCGGATATAATAATTGATACATCTTCACATAGAGACAGTCATACATGCACGTACGTACACACAATATATATAATTCAGTATTTAGGGACAAATCAGTACAAATTTTAAAATGAGATAATATTGGAAAGAGAAAGACGCACTTAGTCACATTTGAAATAATCGGGAAAACTACGCACATGTGTATATAATTATAGATCAATTTTAAATATAAATGTTAACATTCACAGTCATATTCATATATGCATATAAACATGCATACATATATTTTTACATATCTGTGCGTATATGTACATAAATATATTCATAGATGCATTCACATATGCATGTATATACATATATATATACACACACACAAAACGTATATATATATATATATATATATATATATATATATATATATATATATATATAT
>NC_068993.1:11408536-11419087 GCF_001194135.2 Octopus bimaculoides
TATATATAATATATATACATACATATATATATGTGCATGTATATATTTATATATGTATATTTATATATGCATATATTTATATATTATTATGACTATATTTATACCCATGTAAACATACACAATGATATATTTTCGTGTGCGCATATATTTATATTAAATGCAACCATACAACTCTAATTATTTTAGAGGACAATAGACTCGCATGGTTTTATCGAGAAATACTAAAATAGAACCGATGCGTTAAAAATGCATAGACAAATCATCCTTCTTTTACTCAACAGAAAACTTTACCACAGCTAAAATTTTTACCTAACTTGCTTAAATCAGGTTTTATTAATAACTCCTTTTAAATACATTTTCCAAATTCTATAACGTGATTTTAAAGGATAACAGTAAATCAAAAACAACGAGAAAAATATTAAACGAGGACAAAACCCAGCAAGTTTCGTTTATGTATATCAATATCATGCAGGTTTGTATCACGGGATGTAGTGTAAGAGAATATAGCTATGAGGTTGGCTATAACACAGACACTTCGATACAGCAGCTACTACTACTACTGCTACTACTACTGTTATACACGCGTTGGTCCAGTGTGCCATACAGTGGGACTGAACCCTGATCCATATGGTGTTGGTAAGCAAGCTACTTACTACACAGCCATTCCTGCGCTTATATGTGTGTATTTACATACATACACACACAGACACACCCACACGCACATACCCCCCCCATATATATATATATATATATATATATATATATATATATATATAAAATCTTAGAACTTACATAAAACTTAGATATATTTCGACCAAAGATTGGTCCATGCCATGTCTAACTTAATAGCATCTCCTGATAAGATTATATGATGTCATGGTCCAGTCTAGTAGAGAGTACTTGTTGATTGAGTTGTATCCATGTATAGGTGGCTTATCTGGTATTACTTGAAGAAATTTTTCCAGATTCCGATTACAGGCGATGGGATCCTTTTCCTCTTTAATCTGTTTTGGGACAATGTTAAATAGAGCAGGGCCTGACGAGGAAAAGTAATTGTGTTGCAGCGTATTTATGTGTTGTGATCCTGAATTGGATAGAGGACGTATGACCCATGGTCCTAGCCTTGGATGAATTTTGAAGCTAATGTTGAAGTCCATTGGGCAATACTGGCGGTATATTCTCCACATCGTGCAAATGATTTATCACTCACGGTGGCGCTGAAGAGAATAGAGTTTCAATGCTTTAAGGTGGTCCCATTAATCGAGATCAGTCATGCCTTTAATTCGTTTAGTGAATACCATCTGGGGTGATTCAATTTTCGAGATGTTTTATTTTGTATATGGGGACCACAGTGGGCAGCAGTATTCGAGGTGCGGCCGTACAAAGGAGGAGAAAAGTGGAATGATGACACCTTGTTCTCTGGACCGAAAGGTTCTTATTATCCAGCAGCTCATCATACGAGCTATATCAACATTTTGTTGATTTGGGTACTCCAACTGGGATTGTTATAGGGGATCGTTATAGGCAATTACTTCTAGGTCCCTGATATTATTAGATGATGTGAGAGGTTTCCCTAAAGGAAGAGAGTATGGTTGTTTTAGCATAGTTTCTTTTCCAAAATGCATGAGCTCAAATTTTCCTTCGTTTAGTTGCATTTTGTTTTTGTCTGCCGATTGACTCACCGCATGTATACATATAAACGTATGTATTTATATATACATATATATACATATACACACATATATCTACAAATATATGTGTGTGTTTGTGTGTGTGTATGTATATGTGTGTGAAAGTTTGTGTGTGTATGAATATATAAATAGAGAGAGTTAAATAGGTAGATAATAGATAGATAAATTTATAGATAGATAGATAAATAGATAGATAGATAGATAGATAGCTATGCTTATACATATACATACATACTTGCAGATCTGCATACGTACATACATACGTAAGCCAATGACTACAAGAAGTTCCAAATGCGATTAATGGAATTAATTCTCTTTATACAGTAATCTAGTATATTTCTTGAAATATATTTTGCTCGTATTTTCTCTACATATGCATTTTCTGCATATGTTGTTTTATTTCCACCATTTGTTACGTATTTTCCTTAAGTCTACCGGATTTGTAGAGAATCAATATGATATGAATCTGTTATATCCAAGTCTTCTGTCGGTTATATGGTTCAAAATAACTTTATTTCTTATCTAAACGTTTGAGAAGAGAAATTATAAACTGATATATCTAACTTAATGTTCTTATTTTTTTTTGTCATTAAGTCCATAGCATCTTTGCCATCGTATCCTCCATGCTTCTTCAGGAAATTCCGTCCTGTCTCATTTTTGGACCTGCTGAATAGTTTATTAAGCCTACGAATGTTCGAAATTAAGTGAATTGTACTAAATGCCATAGGTAGCTGAAGAAGCCTGGTAGCTCCAACGCTCGAAATACGTTGTTACTAAAGCAAGCAAGATGGTAACACGAGTACGAGTATGTCATTCATATTTTTGAGTTTTAAGTATAGAAAATATGTTATTTGACATTTAGATATGTTCTAAATAGTTCATTCTAATTAAAATTGTGTGAATTGTCAGACATCCTAGTGGGGGCAGGTAGAAGACCTCGGGGAATTCGCGCCGACATTCGGCGTTCTGAGCTGTAAGCTATCAGGGTAAAATTTCCTTTCGACTATTTCGGGGGCGGCGAAAAAAATAAATGAATAAAAACGAAAAAGAAGTATGCAGTCAAAGTGTTGGATTGGCAGAAAGTATGATGGAACCAAATGCTTGTCTGTCTTTGTTCCGTTTCTTGGCATTTTTGAATTACTTGCCTGAATGTTTCTGTGATACAAATGTACGGCTTGGGTTGACACTACCAACGTACACACGTGCACACACCCACGCACTCACACACATACACACACGCACACACATACACGTATCTATTTATATAAGTCCTTTGTTTACAGGAGACAAGATCGGGGCATGTATGTATGTATGTATGTATGTATGTATGTATCTATCTATCTATCTATCTATCTATCTATCTATCTATAAATCAATCATTCTATCTGCGAAGACATGCACTGAGACTGCGACATCACCGGCGCTTCATAGACGACGGTGAACAGATGTGGTCGCCGTTTGTGCGGCGCGCATTCCCGCAGCTCGTCTTCTTGGCCGAACTGCAGTCATGGATCAAACAGAGACTGAGGCTAGGCGAATGGTACCACAAGTGTCGTCTTGCTCTCAAGCAACTCTGCCGTCCGGGACCAAACTTGTGCGACTTCATTACAACAAAGGCGTTCTACAGAGGATTAGAAGAGGGGAGGTGCCACGACGTTCTCGAGCAGAATCTGGGCGTCGACGAGGAACACCTGACCTGCCTGTTCAGGACAACTCTCCAGCCAGGACCTATGGGCAATCACCCGTGTGATTGTTTGCTAAGGGGGCGAGCTGGCAGAATCGTTAGCACGCCTGGCGAAATGCTTAGCGGTATTACATTTGCCGAGGTCGACTTTTCCTTTCGGTGTCGATTAAATATCTACCAGTTGCACACTGGTGTCGATGTAATCGATTTAAACCCTTTGTTTGTCCCCTCTATTTTTATTCCACTATGGGCAATAAAGAAATAAAAATTCTCTAGACAGCTGCCAGTAACCCTGATATTAAATATCCGTTTGGGTTCGTTATACGACAAACTGTTTTTCAACATTTCATGTTTCGCATGATTTTGTCTGGGAAATTCAACATCTGAATTGAATTCATTTCTTTTCATATAAAGTAGCCAGCATTTATATAAGAATATTATATTCAACTGATCGACACAATGTGAAACTTATATTTCAGTATGTAGGTTAGCATCTCTAGATTAAACTATCTTTGAATTTCAATACATCCAATACATAGATGATGTTGAATCAATTTAGAGTAAATAGGAATCTTTTATGCACGGTTGCCATAATATTACTGTCTTCGAAATTACAATATATGGCTGCTTATTCTTTGAAATATCACATTGCTTCTAAGACAAAATCTGGCTGCCACTTTCTTTAGTCCAGACACATTAGATGAAACAGAAATGGAGAAACTTTCTTTCTCTTCTGTTTTGCGATTCTTATAATAATCTTGTCATTTCACAGTTCTTTGTTTCTTTTGATTCTTTCATTCATTATTCTTTCTACCATTCATTCGTTCTTTCTTTCTTGTTTTGTTTCGTTCTTTCTTTCGTGTTTTGTTTCGTTTTTCATTGTATATTTCTGTTTCACATACAATTTCTAATTACCTTTAACCCGTCGACATCTTGCTCGTATACACCCTCTTTCTCTAAACACACACACACACACACACACACACACACACACACACACACATACACACATGTATATATATATATATATATACGCATACATGTACACACACATATGATTAACTTTCATATAGTTTCCCATCCAATAGGTGGACCGAGGACTATTCTAGAGACCATTATTCCACGGTGAAATGCTTCTTCACCACAAATAGACTAATCACCAACATCAAAATAATGTCTTACACATTAAATTTAAATCTTTTCTGTATATTCCATAATAATGTCGATCAGCCTCGGCGTTTTCACAGAAATATACTTATATTCTGTAAAAGAATCCCAGCCTTATCATATGACGAAACCTCATTGTATACGTTATTAAATGTATGCAAGAACGCATTAACATTTGGTGGTTTTAATGTAACGCTTGAATATCGCTTGTGATCACGTGCAGCGTGATCCTCTATACTCATTTAATATTTCAAGAAAGAATACAGAAACATTCCTTCATTTTGTAAACTTGTACCGTCGTTTTGAACATAAATATATAGGAGAATAAATTTTCTACTCCAATTCACATACATACGATACGATAGGGAATCTATACAAGAAAGCATTATCACCTGGAGTTTGCAAAGTAACGTTTCATTATTATATGAGGTAGAATACAAAAGAGAAGCCGGGTTGTTTAATTCGGGATATTAAATTGATGTCAGAATTTAGAATAGACAAACATTTTTTCGTTTTGCAAAATTGGACTATCTTTTCCAACATAAATATAAAAAGAAATCCTTTTCTACTCAAATTCACTTAACATAACTTATTGAACATTAACAGATTTCGATAACATACTATCAACTGTCAATAATAATAAAATAATGATTAATTGAAATTACTAGAACGTAAATAGCATTAACACATCAAAAATGCAATTGTCATTCAGAAAACGTATGTCCAGTTAATGGCAATTGTATAAGCAACTCATTTTTCTATCCATCGCCTGTCACATTTAATATTAATCAAAATTGAATTGATTATATTGGAATGACAGCATATCAATTTGAAGATTAGATATTATCAGAATAATTATACATTTAATAACATTGCAAAAACGATTTGACATTTGCTTAAGCGACAGAAGTTTTATTTTTTTTTGTTGGGGAATAATATTTTAATCTAGAATATTAGATGGTGCTGTTAGACAATCAATAAGTCATACAGAATCTAATTTCTTCTGCAGCTTATGTAGCGCTGACTTAAACTTATTTGGTAAAACACTAGCAACTGCTACGTAGAGACATATGCTATATGAAATTTATTTACCTATCTATATAAATGTCAGTGTGTATATAGTTAAGTAGTTATCTTCAGAATATATTTAGTTGTATGTATGTGTGTGTGTGAGTGTGAGTGTATGTATGTATGTATGTATGTATGTATGTATGCATCTATCTATCTATCTGTCTATCTGTATGTCTGTCTATCAATGTACGTAGTCCATAGGACTGGGTACCCTGTGGAGGTAGTCCTCGATAAAGTTTTCGGTGTAAAAAATTCAAATCATTTGAGTAGCACAATTGCCGTGATTAGTAACAAATTCTCGTACATTCCATCTTCCGTCTTTCATTTACTCTATATAGTGGCACTCCGCCGGTTACAACGACAAGGGTTCCAGTTGATCCAATCAACGGAACAGCCTGCTCGTAAAATTGAGGACCGACCTGAAGGTAAATAAAACTTCGTCCTAAAACGAAAAGCTCTGTCCTAACATTAGATGTGGTTAACCTCGAAGGTAGTTAGCCCCTAACTATGAGTCTCATAATCTTAATCAGTTATATGCTCAAGAAAAAGATATAAGCTCCAGCCTTTCGTCTCAGCCTGTCTCTCAGTGCTTTTCTTCTTAATTTATCTCACTCACATACACATATACATACAAATAGTCATGCGCATTGAAGTGATTAGCTATCTGCTTGTTCTTAGTAATATTCCTTCAATTCAATCTTTCACTTCAGAGTTAGTATGACAAACATCAAATATCTTAATATTTTGGACATTACCAATGAAATTCAATCTGCATCAAACAAAGCCAAGTGCAACACTCTATTCTGTCACTGGATCGTTTTAACGCAGCTGCCTTTTATGGAGTTTAATATTGCACACTATTTGGAAATTTGACAATTAACTTGTGAAGAAGCCTTTCATTGCTTGGTTAACGGATATCACATTACAATTGCCATTTGTTATCGGATAATAAATACTACAGAATCCATCGTTATACACTGGGGAACTGTAATATACTTACTGTTCAGGAGATTGTAATATCGTGGTGATATGATGCTTGTTACGTTGCATTATCATTCCTCGGTGCCGAAATTATGGAGATCAGTGTTCAGAAAAGTAAATGTACCTCCCTCTCTACCTACCTACCTACCTACCTACCTACCTACCTACCTATCTACCTACGTAGATACATATATACATATGGCACACCGTTGGTGACAACGACTAGGGTTCCAGTTGATCCGATCAACGGAACAGCCTGCTCGTGAAATTAACGTGCAAGTGGCTGAGAAAGAGAGAAACTGAGACAGAAAGAGAGTTTGCTGGGTGTATATGTATTTGTATGTGAGCGTGTCTCTGAGAGAGCATTTATATTTCAAGAGAATTACAGGTCACCTAAGTTAAATTACTTTCTATTCGTGCGTAGGTCAACTCTAATTAAAGAGACGTGTAGCCAATATAAGATCTCGACGATCTTACAATTTCTTTTTTATGTCTTGCACGATTTTTTTACGATGTGCCCTACATATCATTGAAGAATAACGACTATAATTTGAGGCAAAATTTACCGTTCTTTCTAGAAGTTGCATTAATCACTTAGGCATTCACTCTACTCGTAATCTTGAATTTATTTTTTGAAAATATGCATTAGTTAAATAAGCTATTGTTATTTCTAATTTTCTTCCTCTAAATTTCTTATGTCTAAGTAAACATCCTTACAAATATGTGTTACTTTAAACATCCTTTTATTGCTGCACGAAATCTCTGCGTATGTTTATATTAGAGTAGTCTCACAAGAGATAAAAAGCAACGTTTAGTATTTTAAGAGCACCAAGAGACCTTGCAGGGTTCAGCCTTTAATTATATATTTCCGTGACGCCAAATCTATTTGATAAGAATTACCATCAACACAAGGTTGTTAAAAAAAATATACTCATTGTTTCTATTTTATTGCACTGACCAACCCGTGAGAGAGTGAAAGAGAGAAAATGAGATAGAGAGAGCACTATTAATCTTTGATCTATTATCGACCACTACCTACTTTAAAGATATATAAGAAATCAGACCCCGTAGAAAAAAAAAGAATATAATTTAACATCACTAAGTTTGTCAAAATCGATACTTTTCCTCCATCAATATACTTCAACATCAGACATCGGATAATATCTATCATCATAGACATTATTTCTGTGTTATATATCGACTATCAAAGACAGTGAACGTTTAGGCTACTGAAATAATCATCAGTGTGGTTTAATCAATTCTAAGTACCAGTTCTTCTGATCATCACGCATTCGTTTAATCGAGAAGAAAAGAAAAACAGAAAAGAAAAGAGAAAAAGAACGAAAGAAAATAATGAAACCGGGATTCTGAATACATCGATCAGATGTGACGTTCCTTGCTGTATATCCATACATAAAATAATTAATTCTCAAAGTTGCAGAAAAGCAAATTGGCAAATTGCAGCAGTAGGTGTAGTTGAGATATAGAAAAGAAATTTTGTTCTTGACGATCTTGTTTAACCACTGGTTTATTACCTTCGTCAAAAGGACATGTATATACACATGCATTTCTACAATGATCTCCCCGCTAGTTGTTTTGCATGTATTTCATATGAGATGTGCTTTATTCTAAACTATGCATGATATGACGGATAATGGTGGCAATTGTAAGTTGATCGAAAGAGATTATGAACTAGTAGCACAAGAATTCGATTGATTGTTTTTTGTAGTAAATTCCTTTCGAAGTATACATATGCACATGGATTTCGAAATGCTGATTGCATCTCGTTTTAATCACTCATTTCAAATGCATACATATATATGCATACATCCTGGATGGGTATATCTTCTGAAGACTTGAAGAAGACAGTAATATCGACATAAAATGCAACCTCTCATGGATTCGTGAGTTTCTCTGTCATCACATCCTACTTCGAAAGCTGTGCATTTACAATAGAAGGAGAGGCGATCCATACGAAATATCTAATCAACAAAAGAGACAGTGCAACCTTTGGAGCTCCAAGATGCAATCGAAAGTGTAGATTATGTCATATTTCTGTGGAAGACATCACACGTGTGCTTAGCATTTGCCCCAGGATCTTATCAACATAGTAGCTCTGTATGAGACATGAACTTATCGCAAAAACAATATAAAATGTATAGCCTGCTGGTGACGATGTTTCCTGGGACTAAATAACAATAACATTCGTCCTAAACCAGAGCTGCCACGTTGTGTTGGAAAAATATCTTTACTCTAGAGTACTGTTATTGAATGGCTTACGTTGAGAGATATACAAATAGAAATTTTCTATTTTAATATAAAATGCTATTCGAAAAAATACTGTCATGGAATGAATATACAAAATCGCCCACTTATTAAATACATACACAGACATCACCACAAGGAACACTGGTGGGACATTCTGATCAAAACATCTGTGAATTGTAAACATAACACACCAGATATTTGTTTGGGGCAGACAAGTAATAGTATGTACCGTCACAGAGGCCAACTGTTCTTTTGATGTGAATATCTCTATGAAAATCAAAGTGAAAGAGAAGAACTACGGTCAGATATTTCGAAGGATCAAGCGTTTATATCCAGATTATAAATTTACATTTATACCAATAATAATTGATGCACTCGGCTTTGTGACTAAATGCCTAAATGGTAGCTTGGACAAGCTAATTATGTTCAGAAAAACAAATCAAACAACTAATTCGCAAATTACAAATACATTCTGTAAGTAGAATGCTAAAAATATGCAGACTCTTCTTAAGTCTAAAATTTTGTCACTCTTTACCTACATTCCAAATGATGGAGTCTTATATTTTTCTTAGAAATCAACTACCTTCCAAGACGAATAATTTAAAGAATAAAAAAAGAAGAGAACATACTCACACAGGCACACGCACAGACACACACATACACAAGCACAAACACACACACACACACACATATACGCACAAGCACACATAAACACACATGCACATATATGTATATTGTTTAGTATTTGATTTGCAAACTTGATGTAAAATAAGATGCTGATGTAAAATGAGATGTAATTTTTCCAAGAAAAAGTTACCCTTGTTATATTTCAGTTCATTTATCTCTATTTTTCAGGAAGTTAATTAAGGAACTAAATAACTGGTCACAACTTGAAGAATAAAGTTATTAATTAGTAATGTGCTTTCGTAATGTCCATGAGTCACAATGTGCCATTCAACAATGGTGTTCTCATGTCCATGGTTGCCACAGATCTGGAAAGAAATATCGCTTTTCAGTGTGATACAAGCAAAGCCGTCAGTTAACAACTTCAAATTTTCTTCTCGTCCTTGCTCACATACATGAGTAGCTTTTAATTTTGTTTATCGTCTATTTATTACTTGCACCAGTCATTGGAGAGCACCTTTCTTGGTGCAATGCATTGAATTGTTTACTAGAAGAAATCGCCAAACACAAAGGCGTACTCACAGAATTGACTGGTTTCCGAATTCAATCAGACATCATAAAAGAAAAATACATTTCCGGAGATACCTGTAAGTGAGATTGAAACCATATGATTGCAGAGCGAACTACTTGACCACACAGCCATACCTTCTACATAGAAACTATTTTTTATAATACTTCTTTTAGAGTCTCGGGTTGTTTTTCAATGTAAAAGTTTATTTTCTGTTGTTGAACGATACTGATCTACTTCATGACTATAACAGACTGAAAAGCTAGCTTTGTAAATGATCTTTAAATGACGTAAAAGTTAAGTTTTAAAATAGCCTTGCAACATATCATTCTTCTGTTTTTTAAATAATACAACCAAGAATTTCCCGAAAATATAATTTAATCACGGAATCCGTGACCCAGGAAAATCCAGGGTGAAACGTATAACTACATTCACACACACACACACACACACACACACACACACACACACACACACACACACACACACACACACAC
>NC_068993.1:11419225-11419995 GCF_001194135.2 Octopus bimaculoides
CACACACAAAGAGGCAAATGTAGGCACATACACAAACACATATGGTTAAATATCTATATCTATATCTATCTATCTATCTATCTATCTATCTATCTATCTATCTATCTATATATCTATCTATCTATCTATCTTATCTATCTATCTATCTATCTATCTACATTACCGCCCGACATATATAAGTATGTATGTATGTATGTATGTATGTATGCATACCTATATAATTCACATACACACGCACATATGTTATTTTTGAAGCTATTAATATTGTCATCCGTTGTCATGATAACCTCCTAACATCTTACACAAACATGAATATTCAATACTAATTTGAATCGATTAGATGTGATATCATCTGGCATTGCAGTATCCATATTACATTTCATTCTATAACGTCTGCATTGTTGTTAGCATAACAGCAAAACGTTGGACATAAATGTGAAAAACTTTTTCGAAATATGCTGTAACGCAGACAAACTATTTTACGCTGAAGAATATGTATTGCGATAACACTTTGATAATGTTACTACTACTACTACTACTACTACTACTACTACTACTACTACTACTACTACTACTACTACTACTACTAGTTTTTGTCCACTCATGGATCCGGACCGAACCAGACTCCTAGCAACTTAACTGGCCCTTCCCTTCAGCGTAGTGATAATAATAAAGATGATGATGATAATAATAATAATAATAATAATAATAATAATAATAATAATAATAATAATAATAATAATAACAATAATAATAATAATAATAATAAT
>NC_068993.1:11420005-11420768 GCF_001194135.2 Octopus bimaculoides
AGCACCACAGCAAACCACAGCACATACCCAAGGCGCACAGAGCTGCGCTCGGTAGTGAAGTGAAAGCACGTTATAAAAATAAAACTACTGAACAACAATAATAATAAAGATGTTGATGATGAAAGTGGTGATATTTTCTATAACATAGTCCTTATGAAGAATAATAAAAGATAATGATGATGATGAGGCTAACGGACACTTTTTTATGTTATATAATACGGGGTCTACTAAAAGCACAATACCTACAATTTGGAGGAGGGGGATAGTCTATTACATCGACCCTAGTACGCTACTCGTACTTAATTTATCGACACCGAAATGATGAAAGGTATAATTGACCTCGGTAGAATTTGAACTCAGAACGTTGCATCCAGCGTGCTAACGATTCTGCCAGCTCCCCACCTTTCTAACTATAAATATTGAGACGAAATATCCTTATTTCATTACGAGATATTTTCATAATGTGCGTTAGTGTCCGACAGTAGTTCACTGAGTCAAACTTTATATTTATTCATCTACTCTCTGTTCTCTCGACATAACCTTTCACAAAGGAGAAAACTAAGACTATTTCATGAATAAAAATAAGTTGCTGAAAAGGTGATTAAAGGGAGACAGCGAGCCATAAAGTTTTAAAATAAAAAATCAAGTATTCAGTAACGATATTCCTATTCGAATTCACTACACTATCTATCTATTAGTGCATAAGAACAAAAAAATAATTATTCCTAATGTTTAAAGTTTCACAACAAAATTGATAAAATAT
>NC_068993.1:11421588-11425182 GCF_001194135.2 Octopus bimaculoides
TATATATATATATATGTGTGTGTGTGTGTGTGTATGCTTCCACATATATATATATACACATGTATATATATGTACATACATACATACACACATATATATATATCAATTAACATACATGTGCCCCCAAAAGTTATTATTTTATGTTTGTAATCGGTTACTTATTTTGCAGAATGCAAAGATATGTGCTGTTCGTTATTAGTCATACACGACGTAATGTACATTCATTGTGTACACATATATAATTTGAAGATAGTTTAAAAATTCTACGCAGACTTGATTCGTTTTGAATCGAATAATTCGATTTTGAGAGGAAAAAGTTTTGTTCATATATACATACATATATACATATGTAGGCGTATAGCTCAGTGGTTAGAGCATCTGGTTCACTATCATGATGTAGCGTGTTGGATCCCTAGACGGAGATCTGAATAGTGTTCTTGAGATAAGACACTTTAAGTTAAGACACTTGAGTTAAGACACTTTACCCAAATCCAGGAAATTTAATTTTCAGCACTCCTTCGTGTATACTGGACAATAGAAAACATGGTATATAGACGACTAAAACTGTTCTGCAAGATCTAAATATGTTACAATACATTGCTTGTAAAATAACTTTTCATGTGGTATTACGAAGGAATTCTTTGTTTACTTTCGTAAGTGAAGCTGCAAATAGCCATAGGGCAATAACCTCTTTAGAGCTTGTAGAGTATAATGACTTTATTTGGCGGGAGAAGATAAATTTTCACACTCTGCAATTCCTATAATAATGTAGAAATTGTAATGAATTCATTGAAGAAGTATCTGAATAGTGTGAAGCTATAAAAACCTATCTTACCGTTATGCGTAAATTGTTAGGAAATAATTTATTACTATGAAAATAAGTAAAATGTGACGACAGAATTTCGCGTCTAATAGATTAAACAACGAATTAAATAGATTAGCAAATGTTAGCTTTAACATTCTTACATAAGAAAATATTAGTTATAAAATACTTACTGAAGCAACATAACTTTTGATTAAAGAAGACATCGGGAAAAGTCGCAAATATAAAACTAACAACAGCCAGTTGAAAACATTATAAAACTCAATATTAATGATTACAAACTGACCACAAAATGCTACCAAGTTTAGCTAAAACACTGATAGACACATTAATCATCGAAGAAAATCGATAAGAGACATACGGAACAGTTTTAGTGATATTGACATTACATTAGCTTCATGTGCAGAAGACCTACTTCATAACATAAAAAAGAAATGAAGAGGACATAAAATTCAAGTTAAAACAGTAAAATAAAATGTAAGTTGAAGAGTACCACTACCTTCAAAATATTGCTGACACAGGTACAATGATATAGATTACGAATGAAACACTTTAACACACTATAGAAGGAGAGACAACTACGTAGATATAACCTACAAATTTACAGTTGCTAAAACACCGATTCTATGCTATTTGAATATGGAGAATCTAAAGGACATAATATCACAAACAAAAGTCGAAATTAGACGAAATAATTACAAACAATATGTACAGAAAATTTGACTGAAAATCTTCAAATCACATCGACTGCCATAAAATGTAGACTAAGTTCGTGTAAACTTCGAAATAAATAACAGTAAACAAAGAAAATAAAAACTAAAAATACATTGATTGCGAGAATATTTCCGTTTGATTTAGAAGCTAAGACAAATGGCAAATATATAAAAGATAGAAATTTATCAAAACAACTCCAGCGGTTGAACAATTACATTATTTTTCGACATAGTCTCCTTGCTTTTCTATGCACTCCTCCCAACGGTCAAAATGATTCCGTAAAATCTGTGTGACAGGTGTGCTAAGACGTCTTACCGAAGCGCAGAAGCGCAATCGTGAGGAGACACGTCAACGACTACTCGAGCGCTGCAGCGACAAATGTCAGGCTTTTTTGGAGAGAATACGAAGAACTCTGTTGTCCAATAAATGTTATTGTTGTACGAAAATTCATACCTACATAGGGCACCCACACCTTTGGAACCATTCCATCAGAGAAGGTTTTCGGTTGGTCGCACAGCCATTCTTACAAAATTTGTTGCGCTTCCGTAGCAAATCACCGACCTCGTACAGGGCGCTTAAGCGGTCCAACGAAGTGGTATACAGGATGATCCAGCAACTCGAAACTCAAATTTTCAATGATGTCAACGGTGGTCATGCATTGTGGTGCAATAATTCAGCGTATTCTCTTCAAAAAGCTTCAACTCTATCGTTGTAGCGGCTGTAGTAAGATTTGAGAGATGCCTGCATGGTTGCGCTTATGCACTTCGGAAACTTCTCTTAGCATCCATCTCACGCAGTATTTACGGTAACGGTTTTGTCGTGGATGATTTTATAAGCAGAACTATAACTAACTTGTAGAAAACATGTCACCCCAACGAAGGTCACCAGTCGGTTTGCCGAGCCATCATCCGAGCTTTCTGAATCTTTACGTGAGTGGTAGAGTTTGATGGGCGACCTGAAACCTCCTCGTGTTTGACGCTTTCCCATCCATTTTAACTCTTCTAGATCCAATCATGCACACTTCTGCACGGTAGAGCGCTAACAGCACATTGTACTGGAAACCTGCGATAATCTTCAGTCACTGACACATCTTCATACCAGAGAAATTAGATCCCTAATGTCTCTTCTTCGTTAGTGCAAATAGCCTGCTGAGTGGCTATATTTATTTTGCAACACAAGAAAGAAAACTTGACCGATGACGGTAAATCCACGGTTACAAACCACAAGTGCTGAAGACTGTGTGGTCCAATTAAAATTTTGGCGGAAGTGTGTATAATTTATATATATGTACACAGAGTGGATTTAATGCCATGTTTCACCTCAACCAAGAAGGGAAATCATTATTGACGGCAATCGATGAGGAAGTGTGTATAAATATGTTAGAGACATTCAAATGTCACTCTCCAGGAACACGATCTGGAAAAGCTTAAAGCATAATACTAAACATTTGTTCTAGAACCTATATGTGATCGGTGAACGTCTCTCAAAATATTTTAAAGTACTGTTACAAAATCCTGGAAAAAAATCAACTGCAATATTCTACGCAAAGATATATATTTCTGCTTTCTATATCAGTAATAAAATACTGAATTCCAAATCTATTGGATCAGCATATGTCTAAAAAAACAATCAAGAAATCAATAAAATTCTGGCATCAAAATGTCTGCTAAAATCCACGAAAGCCTGCACAAATACTTACTGCTATATGTACAGAAGTAGATAAGCGTGAAGGTGGCTTATGTACGAAAGAATCAATTACTAATTAAAAAAAAACAAACTACAAAAAACTGTGATGGAAAGGGTTTAGTAAGTAAGAGAATAAAACGAAAATAGCGAGAGGACAATAAATCTTACAAATAACGTGATTGTGATTCTAAATATAAGAACGTTTACAGAAGTTATATTAAAACAACAGTTTATGGCAAAGTGTAATAAAATATTAAGCGTAAAATGCTGAAAGGATACATCACCCTGAAAACCATATATACACACATACATACATGCATACATACATACATACATACATACATACATACATACATACATACATACATACA
>NC_068993.1:11425656-11428096 GCF_001194135.2 Octopus bimaculoides
AGAGAGAGAGAGAGAGAGAGAGAGAGAGAGAGAGAGAGAGAGAGAGAGAGAGAGAGAGAGAGAGAGAGAGAGAGAATTGGATGATAAATGAGAGAAACACAAGATACAATAAAAGAACATATACGAATGGCTGTAAAGTACATCTAACTATTCCCCCGTAGAACTCTGGCTGCTGCTACCCTTCATTAAATATTTGTGCTAAAATGGATTAGAATGCGACATTAAGCCAGAAATTAAATTATCCAATTTATCATGGAATCATGAACAACAAGATATGCATACAGATGTCTTATTGGGCAAAATTACATCGAAATGTCTACTCCCGGAAAATGGTCTTTCTTTAAGGCCAGAAAATAGAAAATAAGCAAACCTCACCAAAGAATAAATATAAATTGACAGAAAGCTCAGCTGAGAGATGTAGTAGGTTACTGCTCCCTTTAGTAGACTTGTACTGCTGAGAAACCTACAGACGTCATGGAACCACGTCCATGTAAGAGACAGGCAATTCTTTGAAACAAGTCCACGTATTAATATGCTCTTAACTGTAATTAGAAGAGATGCTGCCTGCATTCTCCAGTACTTGAATGGCTTCTGCTCACTGGAGAGCTGCCTAGTTTCGTGCCTTCTACATTCAGGATATCCGAAGCACACATCTCTTCTTTTGGCAACCATATTTTGTATAACCCCTTAGTCTCTGGCACAAATCGCCGCACGCAGTCTTCGCTTTCAAAGCGTAGATTCTGATATATTATCCAATCACAATTTCCATTGCTGCCGTAGATTTTTGAGTGTTGAAGACAAACGTTAACTTTCGATATTAACTAGTTTGGAAGGAGGTCATATGAAGGCCATGGGCATATTCCCTTCATAAGAAATTATTCAATAAAATATATCCAATACACATTAAAATATCAAGTAAAGAATTATACTTTAGAAATAACATAACGCCGCTGGATACAACAACAAATGGCATCGAAATGTTAACGATGAAATACCAAAAGTTAGCGACATTTGAATAAAACCAAAATAGAACAATTGCATTGAAACTATTTACTAAAAGGTACACATCCCTGAGCAACATGCGATTGAAAATTAATGTCGGTAAGTGTTTCACTGGGTTCGTGTCATATTTCATCATTCTACGAAAATATTTATATCTATTGATTTCAGCAACCACAATGTTCAGCCATTCTAGTGGAGTTAGTCAAAGGGTGGATCTTTATAACGCTTTTCCAATCACCTACACAAATCGAATGTGGATGCATTCATTAGTCACTCTTTGTAATATTCAGTTCATGAAAATTTATTCAAGTACATCTTTGTTATCTATTATAGGAGCGGAAATGTTTGTTCAACGGTTTTATATTTACTTCTCATTTGTCTGAAAAGAATTTTGTGATGGGATTATTCAAGGTTCTTTTATGTTACCCTTAGACTACGGTGGTGGACCCTCTTCCTACTTCGTTTGAGATGACCTCGTTGTAACCTCCATGTGACGCCTGGACTTAAATTTGCCAAAAGTATGCAAACTGTAAATTGTCTAAAGTCTAACAATTACTTTACTGCCTGTATAATTCTTAAGATTTCTATCTCAAACAATCCAAAGCCTCTTGAAATTACAACTAAAATAAAAGCAACAATAAAAAAAAAACAGTGTAAACAACGCTTATATATGAAATATAAGTCAAGTCATTTCATGAAATGAAAATGAACCTTGAAATTGTGTGTAAACGATATGCAGGTGTGCTAAGAAGTACGTTTAAATATCAGTGTTTCAACAATGCTTCTTATTTTAGAAATCCAGACAAGAAGATAACAGTAGATCTATCATGTTAGCTTTCTTGTAACAACCGTCTAATTTTAACATCGTCTGGAAAATGCTCGATACAAGTAGAGGATATAGACTTTGAGATTTGCATAATTCTGTAAAGGGCTGCATTAAGGACAAACGTATTTCAATGGCGAATTAGCTAACCGGTATATAAAAGACCTTCATTAAATGTTACCCCTTCTATTAATACCTGTTGATACATCGGAAGATTATAACATCAATTAACTGAACGGATCAGTATTTAGCTATATAACTGGAACAACCACACACTCTCACAAGTCATCTCTTCACACTTAACGGACTGAAAAACCATACAGTTCTAGAAAATGCTCCTAGAGATTTACGATCTGGGCTGTCTCATTTTTATTTGTAACAGAATGGCTTAATATTTAACAACTTGACAGGAAAAATCATACCTTTTAACTTCAGTGGGCTCATGGGTATTCGTAATCTTACAACGATTATCGTAATATGGCGTACTTTTATTTATGTAAGTCTCCACATACACGTTATCTACATTCACCCACTTCCTTAATTGTTACTTTTATGAACTTCCTATTTCTTACTTGGTAAAAAAGGCAGTCAAATTACGATATATATATATATATA
>NC_068993.1:11428496-11434664 GCF_001194135.2 Octopus bimaculoides
TATATATATATATATATATATATATATATGTACGCCCTTATATTACTATATTATATGCATTGAGTACTCTACTATTGTTTATAGAAACACATTAACTATGTGTGTGCATGAAAAAGTAAATATACATCTGCATTTATAGCCATGTTCATATGTACGTACACACACGCACATGCTCACACGCTTGCATAGGTAGTGCATCTCCAGCGTATCACTGTATCTCTAAAACGAGACTACCACAGCATCATACTTAAAATACCTGGAGAGAAAATAACGCAGATCTAAAAGTAAGTTTGGATTCCAACAGAGTGCAAACAAACAACAATAACGAGAATATAACTACTGAAACAACTACTATGAAAAGGAAACTACAAACATGGAGACGTAAACTAGGAGCGCAGACTTATTGCAAACAGAAGAAATAGAAACAAGTAAAGAATATAAAATATTAAAATCAATTCCGAACATGTGTAAAGAATATCGACCAAAAAATCTGAACCAGAATTATTCTAAGAAAAATACGAACACAATTGAATATGAAAAAAAAGCTGTAAGCGAAGAAACTTGTAAAGTTGGAAATTTTAAATATGACAATAATATAAATGTAGAAATAGTTAAAGAATTTAAATCGCAAGCAAATATCAACAAAAAAAGATATATAGAAGAATGGAAATTCCTCCTAACTCTAAAATCTATTGATAAAATATTAACAACGATAAGAAACGTAGGCTGGGCTGTTATAAACATGCTGAAAATAGAATCAGACATCAATGCCACCGGGGCAAATAAAATAATTCTCACAAATGAATGTTGTTTCCTTCTCAAAATTTCTCACATAATGATCTCTACATCCAAAAATATAAATGCGGAAAACTACAATGAATATGAAGGTGATGAATAGAATGGATTATGTCTCATTATTTAATGGAATGGAATCGAGGAGGAAGGAGGAGAAGTATTTAATATCAAGGAGTGCTTAAGACATCCTTTATAAATTGGAAAAAGCTATGTTTAAGGTTACATAAGAGATTAGTAATTGTTATTCCATCTAATTCCATCATCTTTTTGCTATATAAAGAAATGGAAAGACGATAATTAGACTGAATAGGAGCTTAAAAAAGAGATATGATTCAACGCTGTGAGACATCAAATCACATATAAACGGAAGATAGAATGGCGAGAAAAAAATAATAAATGTAAATGATTACGCACGTAAATCTAAATGCGAAAATTAGCGTAACAGATATCATCGGGAAATTAAATGATTTTAAAAAGAAAAATACAAACAAGTTGAAGGGAATTTATTAGCAAATAAAGGAAAATAATAACTTCATTTACACTATGCCGATCACCAATGAAGAGATATTTGTAAGTATCATGAATAGAATGGATTATGAACTATCTGCAAATTTAGAAAATTGCTAGAATATATGTAGTATATTATTGCAATACTCAAGTAAAAAGAAGGGACATGTTTCCACATACATATAAATTATGGGGGAAAAATGAAAAAGAAATATAATTTTCGTGTGCATATTTATAAACAAACAAAATCATAGATGAGTTAATATCTTGCGGTAGTAGTTGGGAAACACTAATAGAAGGAAAAAAATTCTAAACAAGTCTGTCTCATCTCCTGCGAAAAATTTGGTATTAAAAATTCCTTTGTACGAAACAGCAAAAATGGGTAATGTAATATTCAGCATTGTCTTAGAAACTCATGCGGCACAGCTGAGTCAAAATTTCAAAATGTGGAATAAATTATTTCTTCGTGAGAAAAGAAAGAAAGAAGTTTTATGTTTCGGGCAAATCCCTCTGACAAAGGTGTGTTCTCGTAACAAATTTTTGTTTTTCCTCGCGGGAAAATAATTTATTCCAAATTGTTAAACTTTTTCATGCTACATATTGAAAGAGATGGTTGCAAGTTTCTTCTCCCACCTACGTCAATTCGACACAAGTGTTTGCAGTTGCAGCACAAGACAAAAACATTCTCTGTAGAAACTAAATTGTAATAGAAGAATATAATAAAACGCAACGGCAGATTAATTACATCTTGCAAAGAAACAATAAATTATTCAGTCTGTGGCTACCCAGCTTTGGAATATGATTAGCCAAGCCAGAATTAGAGGAGTTTGATTTCTTGCTAACAACTCAAGCATTATGATTATGCTAAAAATAATAAAAAACTAGAAACACTTATCATAAACACATATGTCCAAATGAGAAAAGTAACAATAATCTGACCATATTGGAAAGAGGGTCAAGGTGTAAAAAAGAGGTTAATACGCAACACCAGGATAAGCCAGTCCAAAAAACATTCCTTCTATTTCTTTTTCTTACGCAAACCAAACATTCATAGTCAGCTTGCAACGCTTGTCGCAGCTTCCACATATTGCTCATATTGGAAAGAGGGTCAAGGTGTAAAAAAGAGGTTAATACGCAACACCAGGATAAGTCAGTCCCCCAAAAAATTCCTTCTGTTTCTTTTTCTTACGCAGACCAAGCATTCATAGTCAGCTTGCAACGCTTGTCGCAGCTTCCACATATTGCTCATATTTGCTAGGTTGCAGGACTAGTGTAGACAGATGAAATCTTTTAGGCAAGAACACAACGCATAGAACGTTCAGGAATCGAAACCGCACATTAAACCAACTCTAATCAACTCTTAATCTTTCAGAAACGTTGTCTTCGTTCGACTTGTAGATAAACCTTCTATAAAGAACAAAACCTTCATTTTCGATCTCATTCACTAATTGATACATCGGCGCTACAGAAGCATTTCTTGTTCAATTACAACGCAGATGAGGTGGTCATCAGAGCAGAGTCAGTGAAGACAGGACAAGGTTTATCTCGCTTCATGACTTAACACAAAACGTAGGCAATTCATGGCTATGTTCTAAGGAACAAACTGAACGCCAGCAACATAGATGTTTCGTTACCGCTACGTACCTACACATAATGTTTAGAAAGAGAGACTTACTATCAACAAAGCATAAAAAGCTTCGTAATAATTTGTCTAAATGATTTGATATATTCAAGAACAAACACAATATCTAAATCTAACGCATCGAATTTTAGACTAGTATTCAAAGCTCTTGCTATATCCCACAAGAGACACAAACGTACAAACTAATATGATTTTTATACTGAAATATTGCTTCCATACACATCGAGGTCAAGGATAAATTTTTTAAAACACATTTTGCATAAATATGCAGAAATTGATGCATAATAGTTGTTTATAATTTGTTCTCTCTAGTCTTCTGTGCAGTAATAAACACTGGTAAAGGTTTTCAAATATAGAAAAAAATGTTTGTGTTCGGGAATTTTAAGAACAGTGTCGTAAGAAAACAAAGGGAGGAAGAGTGAGAGAGAGAGAGAGAGAGAGAGAGAGAGAGAGAGAGAGAGAGAGAGAGAGAGAGAGCAAGAGAGAAAGTGTGCGTTTGTGTATGTGTGTGTGTGTGTGTGTGTGTGAGAGAGAAAGAGAGAGAGGGGGGGCGAATAAACTGTTCAGTAAATTTGAAAGTCAAAAGATTAAAACTTTAAAATATCTAACTATAGAACAGGGGCGCCGCATTTTTGAATAATGAAAAAGCAATCAATTTGTGTGAGGAAAATATCCCATGTTCCTTCCTTATGAGATATATTCAGAGTAAATCATATAATCTGAATAGATATATATTTCACTTTCTCTGGCTGCCAAGAAAAGAAAATAGAATTTCTCATAATAAAAAGATTATTATAAAATATATGAAATCATTACAAAATATACAAAATGCTTATAATGTATTTTGATGCCGTATATTTTCTTATGATACTATTTAACAATATTATTATTGTTCGCAGTAAGAAGAAATTATAAGAAAAAATGTTGAGAAAAATTGACTATTACTAACATTTAGAAATGTTTTCTTCAGCAAAATAATTTTTCATAGAATATAAAAAGTGTAAACTTAACAAAAATGAAAGGCAATAAATAAGGAACCACATATCGTCTAATGACGTTAAAATTTGTCGTGGTTACATTGGGAAGTCATCCCTCAGGTCATTTTACGTAACTACTATACAAAGAATCGTTTAAAATATATAAGTATTTTAAAATTTTGTTTACAAAACCAGAAATCATTTCGGAAGATGTATTACGAATTTGCATTTTCAAAGCATTTTTTGTCCATTCTATATTTAGCACCCTTTGGGCAATAAAGAAATAAATATAATTATGTATTCCTATGAGATGAAATATTATTTCTTTTCTAGTCTAGGCACAAATCCCCAAATTTTTGAGGAGCGGCCAGACAATTAGATCGACCCCAGTACGCAACTGGTACTTAATTTATCGAACCCCAAAAGGATGAAAGGCAAAGACGACCTTGTTGGAATTTGAACGCAAAGTCCGACGAAATGCCGGTAAGCATTTCGCCCGGCATGCTAACGATTCTGCCAGCTCGCCGCCTTAAACTTTTGATATTATGTATTAGTCGGAGAGATGTTGTCATCTCGGTTGTTGCTTTCACGAAGTTTTGGCATTGTACACTCCATCCGTCTTCAGGTGTCTTCAGATTCACCTTAATCTCTCTCCTTGGATTGGACGAAGAACTTCTAGATGACCTCACTGCGTTAACTAGGCGCCTTTAAAAATACACTATCACACAGCCTATGAGCAGAGCGCTTAGTGGATAAGGACACTGGTTAGTGCAGTGCAGTGAACTAGGGTTTCTCAGTTCAATCCCAAGCAAGGCACTAAGGTGATTCACAAGACACATGAACAACGATGGAGCGTACACAGACAGAAAATTAGTGAAAGCAACAACCAAGATTACGATTAATACACAATATAATATTTATGGCTGAGGAAAATGACTAACATTTTTGGTGTGGGTATCGAAATTTGCATGCCTCAATAGGGAGTTAAAGTAACTTACCTTCATAAGATTATCTTTTCCGTTACAAAAACGAAACAAAGCAATATTGACGAAGGAATTTGCTCTGTTTATTGTGAACGACAGAAGGAGGTCAAGTACTCTGTGTATTCAATATTATTGCTGATTAGCAACGCAATTTTATACTTTTCCAAATTTATACCTTTAGAGAAAAATGAAATCTACGCAAACACACAGGAATATTTAGTGCGACATGCATCCGCTTTGATTCCAAGAGAGATGAACAAACTAGAAAGACGTTTCATTTTCAGATGATAAATTCATCTCACGGGTTTTATAGGCAAACATATTCACATAAGGAAAACTTGCTTCAACAGAAGCACGAATACACGCACACACACACACAAGCATACACATACATATACACGTACGTAGATACTTATGTATGTATGTATGTATGTATGTATGCTAATATGTGTGTGTTTGTGTGTGATTACGTGACTGTAAAGTTTATAATTGAACCTAGTTATATATATTCCCTCCTTAACTTGTAAGTATATTATCAGTATTGTAATAGAAGCATTACATATACATATATACATGTGTGTGTGTGTGTGCATGTGTAAGTGTGTATGTGTGTGAGTGAGTGTGTGCGTGTATCTGTGCATATATGTATATGTATATATATATATATAATTATAAAAAATATATATAACACGCACACACACACACACACACACACACACACACATATATATATATACATATACATATATATATATATATATATATATATATATATATGTATATACATATGCTTATATATACACACACAAAGACAATTACAAAGATATTTCTGCTCACATAGTCACGTAATGTGCTGCAGACGCCGTTATATACACAATATAGATCTGTATGCAACTATACAGCCGTGCATACTCATACACTCAACAAGCCTTTTACCCAAATGCACACATTTTAAACTCAATAGGAGCTAAAACACTCTCATATTTTCATGTATTTCACACACATACTGGCAAGATATATGAGAGCATATGCAGTCTTCTGTATAAATTATTCATTGTATTCAGTTTACAAGAAGCTATCAGTTGCGGAACTACTCACGGGATCTCATTACGTGTCCCTGGGGAAATTAAAGGATAACTTATAAATTGCAATGATTAGAAATTCTTCACAATGTGAGCCAAGCACACGAAGTAAGGTTGGAGACATGCAAGCGAAATAGAGACAGAGTAACATACACACTAGCATATATATATATATATATATA
>NC_068993.1:11435244-11436654 GCF_001194135.2 Octopus bimaculoides
TATATATATATATATATATATATATATATGCATATCTATGTGTATATTTATATACATGTGTATATACCTATATGCATGCACACTTTTGTGTATGCATACACATACGAGCACCCACGTACAAGGACTCACGGAAGAACGCACATACGGACACGTCCGCATACATATGACGTATTTAACCCATAACGGAGACATGCCTCGAAATAAAATCAAGTATATACCTAATGAAATAATCACATATATATTCATATATTCTACATTAAAAATAGAATTCTATTTTTACTGATAATAGCTGTGGCTCGAGAATTTAGAGAAATTTTGTGTTCCTTTCTTTGTTCTTGATATTTCTTCTGTTTTCGGATATCTTCATTGTCCATGACAGAGTGTATAGAAACTGTAAATTTTCTTTGGACTTTTATTGATATTCAGCGGGTGTCTCGCGCATAAATGTTATAAATGCTTCACTTTCGGAAACTCTTTACTTTCTCATGATTTAGATAATACATACATACATACATACGTACATACAAATCTGCACATATACATATATACATACATACATGCATACATACATACATACATACATACATACATACATGCAAAAATACTCTGTTGTTGCTGTTGAAATTCCAATGGAGGAATCTTGAATCTAAGTTAGAAGCCGACTCTTTCTCTATTGGCAAGAAATATTGAAATAAAACTGAATATTGACATACATACATACATACATACATACATACATACATATTTATATATATATGAGCAAGATTAGATATGCAACTATACGCATGAGTATATATATACATAAAACAAAACATACGAATCTCCATGTATACATACATAAATACATCCATACCTGGGAAGAAGGGAGTCTGGGGATATGCCGAGCAATCAGCAAAGTTGTGATGTCAGAGGTGTGAGAGCATAGGAGGAATCTAATTTCAATCTGGCTAGACTACAACAAAGCCTTTGACTCTGTTTCCCAATCACGGATGCTAGAAGCCCCTCAAGTTGCGAAAGTTCCAGTGAGTATAGCCAAAGCCATAGCTGACCTGACTTCATCCTGGGCCACCCTTTGAAATTAAACACAAAGCGTGACTGTATTATCACTGATAGAATAAAATACCTTAGGAATGAGAACCCAGGTTCGAAATTTCCCTGAGACACCTGATGAAGGCTGGGATGTATATTAGCCGAAACGTTGTGTTATCAAGAAACAAGATGAGGACAAATATCCGTTAAATGTAAATAATGTAAATAATGTACATAATTCCTCATCTCTTAAATATAGAACTGCAGATAGGCACATATATGTATATGTATATGTATATGTATATGTACATGTATATGTATATATATGTCTGTATATATGTATATATATATATGTATATACTTATGTATATATATATATAT
>NC_068993.1:11436988-11438170 GCF_001194135.2 Octopus bimaculoides
TATATATATATATATATATATATATTTGCGTGTGCGTGTATGTGTTTGTGTGCATGTGAATTATGCGTATACGTGATATTGCCTCCATATGCTGATAGTTGGGAAAAGAAGTTTTAAACGAAGCAGAGAGAATAGAGATGTGTTTTAGTAAGTTTTTTTCCGTTAGAAGATGAGCGACTGCTTTTGATTGATATGGACGATATAAGAACTAGGATGTTATATACCTTTTGACAAAATGTCCATCTAAGCGTGTAGTTACATATTTACTCGCTTAAAAAAATATGCCTAAGTATATGTGAAGCTAATATCTACTTACAAAAAAACAAACAAATCCTACACTCTTGAAGTGGCTATACCTACACAGACACACAGACACAGACACGCACATACTTACATGGATATGTTTGTATATTACAAATTCGTGTGGTCTTGTGTCTGTGTTTAAGTGAATGCGCTGTTATAGTTTTGTATCCACGGCTGTATGAATGTATATTTGTTTGTAATATATATGTATTTTCCCCGAACTCACGTTTGATGACTGAAGCAAAATAATATGCAAAATGCTATATTATCTTTGTAATATTGTGCTAAATGTCCAAAACCGCTTTCGGAAAAAAATAATAATAAAGAAGCGAGTAATCCAGATGAAAATACAAGAATGAAAACATTAGAAAAGATAAACGGAACTGAAGAAAAAAAAAAAAGCAAAACAAAAAATAAATTGGAACAAAATGCACGAAAATAATATTAATGTTTCGAGGGCATTTTTTTTTTTTTAAGAAAATTTCCATTTCTTACGGCTCGATTACATTTTATTTCCAATGCCAGAAACAAGGTCGGCCATACTGTTGCTGACTCTCAAGATTTACTCAAGCAATTCGTTACATCTGCCTCTCTGGATGGTGAGTGCCGAATTACGAATGAGCTGCAGTGGATTCTTCCCTTTTAATGACTATGCATGTATGATTGTATGTATTTATGTAAGTATGTATGTACGTATGTATGTATGTATGTATGTATGTATGTATGTATGTATGTATGTATGCGTGTGTATGTATGTATGTATGTATGTATGTAGGAATGTATGTTTGTATGTATGGATTTATGTATGTATGTATGCATGTGTATGTATGTATGTATGATTGTATGTATGTATATGTGTGTGTGTATGTATGTATGTAT
>NC_068993.1:11438264-11441480 GCF_001194135.2 Octopus bimaculoides
ATATATATATATATGCATATATATGTATATATGTATATATATATGTGTGTACTACATATATAGGTAGATGTGTATACCTGTATACATATCGAGACCTACACATACACATATAGTAAACAAACACAGGCAACCGCCCCCCCCCACCACCACCACACACACATTTCTATATTCTCTTACCAGGACACGATTTCAGTTGAAGCGAAGTATCTGAGAACATATTTGCTTGGCACATATGGTCATTGAAGTTTATGCATATTTTCTACTTTTTTGTTTTATGCCATTCTTCTTTAGTGTTGCTTTTCTGGTTCTCCTCTACAATATGGATATGGTAAATCCTTTTTACAAATTATAGAACATCGCATGCGTAAATATGGTGCTAGTGTTAAAAATGAGAGCATTTCATTTTTTACTGATTATTATTTATAATATTTACCATTCGATTTCACCTACGCTGTGGAACCGTCAGCAAGTTTTCAATTGATACTCACCAATGCCAGTTTCTAAATTGAGGATGAGCTAATTTTAACATTCTGTATGACACTAGTTTCAAAATGACAGGTTATAATTGGAAGCATCTTATATACAAAGTAAGTACGTCCTTATAGGACTCTACCCAGGCATACTTTCATGCAGGTATGAGATTTCTATTTTTTAATTATTCCAAATCTTCCACCGAGGATGGAGTCACTTTCCAAGGCATATATGTACGTATGTATGTATGTACGTATGTATGAATATGTATGCATGTATGTGTGTATGTAATTATTTCAAGATTTCTTATCAATAAAGAACCGGTTTCTGACCTAGATCCAAGGCACCTTCATTGGAATTTCATCATCAACATCAGCTTATTTTTTGTATGTATGTATATGTGGAGATTTCTTTCTTTTGTTTTATGTATATATTCTCATATATATATTTGCATATATATAGACATGCTGATATATATTTAAATGATTAACCTATGGAAAGTTTTACAGATTTTTACAGTTCTAGTGACGGATTGGATCTGTAGTTTTCGAATTAGCTTTCTCCTTTCTGGTTTAGAGAAACCTAATTTTTCAAGCGTGGTATTTACGCACTGTGTTACATATCCCAGAGCACCAATAATTACAGGTATACACCTGAACTTGTAATTTGGATAGAGTAACTGCAGGTTTCTCAATAGTTCAGCGTCGGTATTATTCACTGATCTTTAGTTTTATGTTAACATCTGCTGGTCAGCTGATTTCCACAACTGTTTCCACGGTTTCCTTTTTTATTGCAAATCATTATATCAGGTCTATTGAGTTTACATTTTATTGAGGTTTTAACTGTGACATTCCACCAGTTCTCCTTTTTATGATGAGTGTGTATGGCTTCCACCATAGTGTGAGTTCATATTGTTTTTGTCTCGATGGATCTTGTTATACAGTGTCCTAGCTACAACATCATGTCTTATCGTTACACAATACCGTGATGACATTTTTGGACAACAGTTTATGATTTGGAAGATAACTTCGGTGTTAACTCACACACACACACACACACACACACACGTACACACACACATATATGCATATATATATATATATATATATATATATATATATATATATGTGTGTGTGTGTGTGTGTGTGTGTATGTATGTATGTATGTATGTATGTATGTATGTACGTGTTTCTACGTACTCCTACTTTCCGCTCAGATATGTATCAGATTATTTCATTTTTAGTCGTACATAATATCCTCTAATTCACTTAACTACTCTTACTTTCATTTGTTAATCAATCCATCAATCAAATTTCCTCGCCTTCTGAATATGTAAGTAAATAATATTTAACAAAAATACAAACAAACAAACAAACTGTGCGTTATTACGAAATTTATGTCAATGTGCATTGTGAAAAAATTGGCCATGTTTGATATAATATCTATTTTAGTGCCACTGACTGAACAGTTTTAGCTCTAGATATCGATTTTATATCGTTCACTTATCAATAATACAATTTCCAGACTTATAGAGAATTGCAATAGATATATTCGATGCATGAATATAATACTGATTGAAGAATTATCATTTCGTTTCCTTACATCAAAATATATTGTTATCGCAGCACAAAAAAACAATGATTTATCTCTACATAGGTGATACTAGATTATAAGAATTATCCGCTATGCGATTTTAATCGGAATTAGTACATCAAAATTTAGTAGTGTTTCTAGACTGATACGAATTTATTCGCAAAACTTAAAGAAGTCATGTTGCGTATTACAATAAGTTACTCTTAATATCTATTTCCAGATCGACACTTTCAAATTCTATATCCGATATATTAAAATACTACAAGGTCATACAAATACACATATATATTAACTGTATCAAGTGAAACTAGGAGAGAAAGAAATGTCTGTTTCCGATATTTGATAGATATCGTCAGAATCTTTCTGTTCTGTTATGCGGGAAATTAAGTCTCTGATGTGGTGTAAATGAGTTAAGTCAGCTGACGAGAGCCATCATATTGAGTGCTTCATTTATCCTCTTGAGGTCTGGAGTCAGTGAGCCCTTTTCCTCAAAAAGTAGCCCCTTCCTGTATCGCATTGGGGCAGACTATTTTGCGAACTTATAGAAAGCTTTAGGGTTTTTTTTAATATTTTCCATCACCTGGCTTCTCTGTTTGCCCTTTCTGTTTCATGGGGGATTTGAATTTTCTCAGGCTCTAAGAGCGCTATTTTGAGGTGGGGGGCCATTTGCTGCGATTAGGCTCCTTATTTAAGCGATTCAAAATCTTTACCCTCCATCTCATTAGGATTCTCCTATCTTATATCAGATACTATAGTGTAAATCGTTTGGGCCATTTAAAATGTGTCTGGGGTTCATGAGTTGAGCGGTAGATATTGCTTTGATCCCGTGGGCTTATAGTATTTGTCTGTTTCTACATTGCCGTTGGATTTCTTAATGAAGATGTCGAGCAAAGGAAGTTGTTGATAGCTATATTCCATCGAAAACTGAACATTTATGTCAAGTCCAAACAACTATTAAGATTCACAACTACCAAGCCTGTTTTTCATTTGAGTGATTGAGCACCAGTGAAACACACGAATCTAGTAAAATAATTTATAAATATAAAAGAACATTATTATTAATAAATATAATAATGTTAGTGACTACATACATACATACATACATATGTGTGAATGCAAATCTATAGGAATATGTAAGTATATATATATATA
>NC_068993.1:11442136-11445671 GCF_001194135.2 Octopus bimaculoides
ATATATATATGTATACATAGATATATATACCTATATACATGCATAAGTGTGTGTTTGTGTGTGTGCGTGTGCATGTGTCTCTCTTCGTCTCCCACACTCGTTTGATAAACGGATTTAGTTTCTCTACGCTCTTGTATCTTAGCAATTCGGTTAACGATCAGATGGAATAAGTATCAGGCTTAAAGAAACTAATAGAATCGTTTCATTCGACTAAAAATTTCTTCCAGGTGCAGCCCCAGCATGGCCAGACCCCAATGACTGAAACAGTTAAAAGATAAAAGATAGCATACACACGCACACACACACACACACACACACGCACACACACACACAGACACACAAGCACACTACCAATTATTACATAATACACTTCTGAAGCACGATAAAAATATTTCTGTTCAGTTCTAATATGCATAAGGGAATACATGAAGTTGATTTGCTGCAGATACGACGAATGAAAAACAAGCTAATATGGAAAGGGAACAGCGTCAACCTACGAATATACAAAAACACGTAAACATTCTGTCACATAGTATACACGTCTTTCTTTGTCAAGCATGTGTAAATGGGATGTGTGCGTTTATTTTTCTATTACGTATTTTTATTTACGCTAGTGTGAGTGGCCATTTATATGTGTATGTGTTTGTACTTTGACATAATGACTTGTTTCCGTTTGTTTTTTCATATGCATTAGGATAATGACATGAGAGTCGCTTCTAAATCAGATTTCGTTGATACTGAAAGAATATGATCCGTTGCGATATAGGCGATTATATATATATATATATATATATATGCACACACACACACATATGCATCTACACACTCATACAAACACACGTATTATATATATATATATATATATATAAGCCATATGCGTATTCTTATGAATGCATATACATATACATACATAGTTATGTGTATATATGTATGTATATAAGTATGTATATGTATATATGTATACATAGACAGACATATAGTGTATAGATAATCTGGCAAAAGTATGCTTAGTGTTCATCCACAAGAAGATAAAAAACTTTAAACATTTTTCTATCTTTTGATCCATCCATTTTATCTCTCTGTCTCACACGTCTTTTCTCTCTCTCACTCTCTTCTTTTTTCTCTCTCACTTTCTGGCTTTCTCTTATTCACATTCTCTCATTCTCTCTCACCTTAACTCCCTCAGTTACACACACACTCTCTCTATCCGAGAGAATGTGTGAGAGCGCGTTTATTTACGTGTGTATGTAAGTATGTGTGTGCTTATAATTGTCCACCTTGCAATCTTAATCCTATTTACTCTTTACCATATGTGTATTTTATTCCGACATGTTAAGTTCACTTTCCAATTTGGCATCAATATCTGTTATTTCGTGCTCATCCCTTCTCTTATTTCTTCTTCTTTTGATACCCTTTAAGCTCGGATTCATGTAATTTTGATCTCCAGAAAATGACACCCTTGGTTTGTAGTCTTTTTGCAAACTATTATTTTGATATTTATCTCTTGGAATTTCGTGTTATATAAACTTGTTAGACATAAGGAGGCGTGTCTAGAAGTTCATTGACCTAAATCTATCAGGAATCTAGTAAATCTGCTGAACACATAATTTTACAACTGTACATTATTACGAGGGTGGGCTGAAGAGTCCATAGGCTGACTATGTAGGGGTCACGCTAACGTTGTGAAATCTTGCATGTCTTATTTTTAGCCCCTTTTATTAATAACTGCATGTTTTCGGTTCGTGTAAACTGATATCTCACTGTTCAAGCAAGGCTTCAAAAGTAATTAGTAGTGACTTCACTTCAAAATTGAGAAAAGTGGACATCGTGATGTACCCAAGAACCTGTAGAATAATTGTTTAGACCCCAAGGTCATTCATACATCATTTGCACGGTGTGGAGAATATACCGCCAGCATTGCTCGAAGGACGTCAACATTAGCTTCAAAATTCATCCAAGGCTAGGACCACGGGCCATAAACCCCTCCTCAATTCAGGATCACAACATACGAATACACTGCAACACAATTTCTTTTTCTTCAACAAGCCCTGCCTTATTTAACATTGTCACAAAACAGATCAAGGAGGAAAAGGATCCCATTACCTTTAAACGGAATCTGGACAAATATAGGAATGGCCTTAGGAATGGTCACTTGTCGTTTGATGACCAACCTTGTTCAGGAAGACTGTCGGCCTCCCGAACGAATGAAAACATGGAAGAAAATTTATGATCTTGAAGGACCATTAGAGGACAACTGATGGCTTTGTTAATGTGACTGGTGTGTCCTGGAGCTCCTGCCAACGAAGTTTGAGAGAGGAAAAGAGCTACAGCAAAATGTGTGCCTCGCTTGCTCATGGGAGATCAAAACCAATCACGATTCAATGCCTGTCGTGAACTGAATGAACAGTTGGGAGTCGATCCGGAACTCTTTTTCGAAGGTAATGATTGATGAAAGCTGGTGCTACGGTATTTGCAGATGTGGAAAAGGTGAAGTAAAATAAAACGACGAAGTCGTTAAAAAACATCACATTGCAAGATTTCAAACACTGCTTTGAATATTGGAAAACTCGTCTGCATTGCTTTAAATGGAAAACACTTTGAAGGCAAAAAAATTGTAGACATGTAAAACTAAGTTAATAAAATAATATTCCAAATTTGCAGTTGCTTTTTGGGTACCTCCTTGTAAAACTACTAGTGTCGATACATTAGAGTCTAAATATTGAAACAAGTTTTATTTTTAAAGAGGAGAAATATATGTATATAGCTGTATTAAAGTGTGTGTTTGTGTTGGTGGGTTTAGTTATTTTTATAATTATGCTACTCGTATCCATATATTGAATAAAATTCTTTATGGCTGAAGTTAGAAATCTCTAACACTGTAAGTAATGTAAGACACACTTCGAAAAAATCGATAGGGCATCGAATATAATATCGTATTAGCTTCTGAGTTTTGAACCCGTTCAAAATAATATTACAATTTATCATTGATATTTAAGAAAAATAAACAACAACCAATTAGTTAGGATGATAGATTATTTAACCCTTATGTCGTAGCTTGGACAATGACTATTTCAATAAGTATTCAATTATATATAAATCAATAGAAACTAAAATCACCACATTACTGAAAATTATGTATGTTCCGAAAGAATAAAGGGTTAAATTAACTTATCTTGTACTAAAATATTTGATGATTTAATCTCATTCAGCACTGATTTTGTAATGGTTATATTGTTTGGAAGGAAATTTAATTATAAGTTATTTTACTTGCATTTGTTAAGTATATACAAAAAAATATCTAACTCCAAACTTACGTTCGTGTATAAAGTTATGTCTGATTCACACTGATCCATTCCAAGCTTAGATTACATGTTTATTCCATCAATTGAATGAGCTGTAATTTGTGCATGAAATCAGACTTGACAGTCTTAAGAATGCTAATGCAAAACACATTTTAATCATGGACGGCAAAAATATAGATGGCACAGGGTTGCGATGACTTATATATACATATATATATATATATATATATATA
>NC_068993.1:11447525-11448588 GCF_001194135.2 Octopus bimaculoides
ATATATATATATATATATATATATATATATACACATATGTATATGTATATACATGTATATATATTTACACACACACACACACACACACACACACACACACATATATATATATAGATATGTGTATATGTATGTATGTATAGGTGGATGTGCATGTCCTTCTAATGAGCAAGCTGAGTAGACTCCATGCTTCACCTGGTCTGTAAAACTGGTCTGCGTAATCAACCAACAGGTGAGATCTGGATGGTCATCTGATTATTGGTTTCAAGTTTTGGCTCAAGGCGAGCGGTTTTTAGAATGGAGGAAGTTGATTACATCGCCCTAAGTTTTCACCTTCTACTTATTAAAGTAACGCCGAAATAATGGAAGGCTGATGTTATTTTAACTCTTTGTTTTTTCAAGTTTGAGCACGAATTTCGAGAAACTAGCTTCGGATCGATTTGCGGTCATCGAATATTCTTTCCAGTATGAAGACCCCTACTTTCTACTGTCTGCAACTCTTCAGCGCATGTCTGTTGACAGTCTTCTGCGTTTTAGCGTGACTTACAAAGTCCCTTTGCAAAATTCCAATTTGATTGCAACGAATTCAAATTTGATGGCAAAGAATCTAAACTAGATCGAAAACAACTATATATAAACTTATATGTCAATTTCTCAACTTCTCCCTCACTTTCTCTCTCTTTGTTTCTCTCTCTCTCTCTCTCTCTCTCATACAGACACATTCGTACACACACACACGCACGTACACATACACACACACACGCACACACACACACGCACACACATTAAAAGTCAGGGCACTATATGCAACTGTTTTGCTAGAAAGAAGAGTTAAAACTCTCGAAAACCAAGCATCTCTTAATATATGTAAACATACACGGAGAATGCAGCAAATATATTTAGAAAAGACTCTCGTTCCAATTTGTAAATGTTCAAAGAGGATGGAAGATATCCCAGTATCAATTGATTTCGCTTTCTGTACCGAAAGACACTTAAAGCTCATCAGCTCAGCTTACTGAGCAAACTATTTAAAAAAAAATCATACATACATACATACATATATATA
>NC_068993.1:11449206-11449610 GCF_001194135.2 Octopus bimaculoides
GCCATGAATGACCATGGGATTGCACCTACAAAGTTACCCTGCGAGGCACAAGTCTGAGCAAGGTTGTTTATGGATACCGGCCTCCCCTCTCCACGCCACCAGTTTTATTCAAGGGAAAGGCAAAGGGGCCGATACAGCTTGGCACCAGTGACATCGCAACTCATTTCTACAGCTTAGTAAACTGGAGCAACATCAAATAGAGCGTCTTGCTGAAGAACACAACACGCACACCGGTCCGGGATTCGAACTCACAACCTCATGGTCGTAAGTTCGACGCTCTAACCACTGAGCCGTGCGTCTTCCTCCCCCATATATATACACACATATGTATATATGTATATATATATATATATATATATGTATATACACACACACATATATATATATATATATACACACATATG
>NC_068993.1:11449924-11452426 GCF_001194135.2 Octopus bimaculoides
ACACACACACACACACACACACACACACACACACACACACACACACACATATATATATATTTATATATATCTTTTTATATGTGTGTGTGTGTGTGTTTACGTGACTACCCAAAACCTATTCCACTTGATGTAAGAATTGTTAATTCATATCTCTCATGTAATAAATGAAACAACTATTGTTACATAGAGGATGTGATTCTCAAATTTCCCACAGGACTCTTCCAACTAGCACATGATATTGTGCACAATAATCTTAGCATGTTTAACTGACTAAATCCTCATGCTGTGTATCGACACTCGATTGAAATTCCTCGAAATAATCCACACAGGTTTTAACTGTAATTGAAATAAACAACGGTTACTTAGCAATGTTATCTTCCTCTTGTTTTGCATGATGGATGGATTTCCCCGTACACCTGTATTTGTATTTATAGGCAACAAAATATGGCGACTGCGCTTGTCAGTCAGCATAATTAAAATTTCATTGATACTGTCTTCACGCTGTGAATCCTATCAAACTGTATTCAATGGTTCAAATCTGGGTTAAATCCTAAATAATACTATGTTATATTATATAACTGTTATTATATTACATCATACTATATCATATAAGTTATATTAAATTATATTATATTATATTATAGTAATGACTAGAGCCAAAAGTGTCCATTGATGAGCACTTGTCGAGAGAGTGACTGGATTTAAATATTTCCCATTGGGATTTATGCCTAGGTCTGTTTTCTTACATTCGCATGCAAACAGATTCAGTTAACTGAATCAGTTTGCTCATGAATTTAGACATTACTAAGCTATATTGTCATAGAGAAGACGTAAACATATACATAATCGTACGAGACAAAAAGATCCCATAGTGTTTTATGCAGACTGGACTTAAATAAAAGGCTTCTTCTCTGAAAGTATATTCAATATTAATATATTGTCCTATGATAATACAGAGTTAAGCTGTGTATCTATCTGTACATAGTGGTCCGTTTAAAGAATGGTTGATAGATTCTCCCCTTCACTTCATGCTGCTGGATATCCACTCTCCATTCTTTATCACTGTATTCTACAACCTAATTTCTAAGGAACTAGACCTTATTTTATTATTTTCCCAAGTGAAGATTTCTTAGATTTATTTTATTAATCATTTATAACTCGGGAAATGACGTTCCAACATATAATCAATTAAGAAATATCTATGTATAATTCATTAGAGTGAAAATGAGGTACATAGGTTAGTCCCTAAATTTACCACCAAGCTGATCCCAAAGAAACAATTTACTAGCTGACAAGTAAATTATTACGGCTTCATTATATTTTATATCTATATATCAAAGAAAAGAAATGTGCCAAAAACAACCTTAAAGTACTATACGAATGACATTTGTTTTGCTGATGTTTCATTCTGAATTCCACAAATATCATCCTCATATCTCTTATGTGATCGAAACGTGAAGCTTCGATTGACGAATTAAAGATGGAGATTGTGTAAATCGTATAATCTACTTGAGTATTCCCTCCTTATTTCAAATACCAAAATTATAAATATTCATACATATTTAATTGTTGATATATCTACTTCCTAAATAATGGATCAAAGTTTCCATTGGATTGTAGATAACAGATTGTTTTACTGTAATCATTCTAATGGATGTAAACAGTCAACCTCGGTGGAATTTGAATTCAGTTCCGAATTGTCATGGATCATTTGAAATTTTAATATAAACATTATGTCACACCGACATGTTGTTAAAATGCTCATATTCAAGCTACATGGATTTCTGTTTAGTTCCACTGGACGGCATCATGTGCCAGTAACTTTTAAAATAGCTGCGGCCCGACTGATGACTTCTGAGTGAATTTTAATGATGGAAACTGTGTGGAAGTCCTTAGTGTATTAGAGTGTGTATATGTGTGGCAGATTTGTGTCAATATGTTTGCCTCCTATCAAAGCTTGACAACCGATGTTATTTTGTGTACGTCACCTTATTCAAGAATTTCGACAAAAAATGATGTAATAGTTAGTAGACTTAGAAAATGACTATCAGAGAGATGGGTTTCACTGAACACTTGAAGGTGGTGCTCCAGTATGGCTGCAGTCCAGTAATTGAAACAAGTAAATGATAAAGGATAGAAGATGCATCAGCAAATTGAAATTAGTTTCAAATCAAAGAGTAATGATATTTGCGTCAGAAACAATAAATACATCATGTAGGTTTTTTGTTCCAAAATTAAAGAAAGAAACAAATATTTTCAAGTTGCCGTCAGGAGCACAAGCGCTCTATTTGAAATGACATGATGACGAATAGAGAAGATCCGCTATCCTAAACCTTTTCTGCTGACCATAGAACCATTCTCTCAACTTCCAACGTAGTAGCGTCTGTTGTATCAACCGAGAAAAAAACCTGAATTTAAATTATGTAAGCCTGGATAATCAAACATAAATGTTCGTACATTCTCCCATATGTATATGTATATGCATATATATATATATATATA
>NC_068993.1:11452615-11452847 GCF_001194135.2 Octopus bimaculoides
AAACAAAGGCAGACGACACAGTTATGGATACAGAGCTATACACACATATCCATGCATGCGAAACTTGTGGATGTGGGAGACGTGTGTGTATGTACAGCTGCATTTGTGTAAGCACGTAGACATCATATTCTCATATTAGCTTTTATAGATATGTTACATATAATTTCAAAGCTGCATACATATCCGATATATATATATATGTATATATATATATATGTATATATATATATAT
>NC_068993.1:11452857-11453585 GCF_001194135.2 Octopus bimaculoides
ATATATATATATATATATATATATATATATTATTCATTGTTCGATAATATACGTGGTATTGCATTCCTCTTTACGGTCAAATGAGGAAAATTATCGTAATGGGAATTGCTTCTAACTGCAATAAATTCCGATAAAATGTCAAAATTGAACTCAAAACCTACATATTGAATTCATTCATCAAACATACCCCTTCGGGGTTGTGTTGTACAGAATTTCTACAAAATATACCAACATAAAGGTAGAATTCTGTTACGCTACTAATTCATTGGTTGCTGGTTAGTGGAACTGTTCTGTATTCGGCCAACGCAGTTAGTTCTATAATGATGCATAGGCCATTCATACATAATAAGCACACTGATATCTATATCTACATCTATATCTATCTGTCCATGTATGTATGTATGTATGTATGTATGTATGTATGTATGCTTGTATGTATGTATGTATGTTGTAAATAATGGTTCTACAAATGCCATATCCCTGCATATCTCACATGTATTTTCATTCCTCCACTTTACTCTCTATTTCGTATCTTATCTAAATTAATTATTGCTTAACGATTTTCTCTCACTGTCTCCGATGAAAGGATATAATAAATATCCTGGAAACAACTGTAAGACCTTCTATTTATAAATGTTCTAAAATATTCATAGCCTTGGTTTTTTTTATCCTATTCTGAAAAGCAATCTTATATATATATATATATATATATATATATATATATATAT
>NC_068993.1:11453930-11457078 GCF_001194135.2 Octopus bimaculoides
TATATATATATATATATGCATATATATATATATATATAAATAAATATAAATAAATATATGTGACTAAACGAATACCCATATGTTTATACATATACACACATATGCATACATACCTATACGCATATACACACACACACATATATATATATATATATATATATACATGTATGAGTGTGTGGATGAGTGAGAGAGAGAGAATGATAATGAGTGAGAGATGGATAAATTGATAGATAGATAGATAGAAAGAGAGTAACAGAGAGAGATACTGGTTGAATTAATAAACTGACTCATAATAGATGTGGCACAACTTATCACGTAATGACCATCAAAATGGAAATATTTAAATGTTTTCTATAGATGTAATAACGCTAATCTTGTTTTCTGGTAACCCCTCGCATTTTTAGTTCTGATCGATTTATAGAAATATAATTTAGTAGTGATGTGGTTTATCCCCCACCCCCCCCAGATTGTTATCATCCGTCGCTGCAACCGTAACGTTCCCGTTTTGTTGCATTTCAAAAATGTAATTGTCCCAGGTGCAATTCTTTTGTTTCTATGGTGGTACAGAATGATGTGTAAGGAGTTGACTAATATTCCTAGCAGATAAATCAATCATGTGCTCGGTTCTTTGTTCGATCGATACAAGATGAAAACTTCTAAATGCTGACAAAATGTTCTTTTATTAATTATCGCTCTCTCAAGCCTGATTGATGGGCAGAATCGTTAGAGCATTGGATAAAATGGCTTGCAGCATGTGACCGTTTTATTCTTCCTAGCTGATAAATTATAGTGTCAGTGAAGTACTGGCATTGATATAATTGACTGTCAACTCCTTCCAAATTTCTGACCTTGTATCGAAGTTAACTGATGCCCTCCCTTCATCTCTCTTTCTCTTTTTCTCTCTCTCCCTTCCTCTCTCTCGTTCACTCTCTTATCCCGAACTTCTTTTTCGTAATTATATACAATGACGGACTGACCCAATGAAAGCTAGTTATCTTGACAATAGTATCGACCATCATTTTCACACACTTAATACACGATATCCTGTTAATGTACCATATATTTCATTACATACAAAATAATATATTTGTTATTTATTGATATCGTTCTCATATATTATTTTAACATTCCTTTTTGCTATAGGTACAAGGCCTGAAATTTTGGGAGATGGGGGATAATCGATTACATTGACCTCCGTGCTCAACTGGTACTTATTTAGAACGACCTACAATTTTACTAGAATCTTCATAGACCTGTCTTTGGAAAAAAGAAATATCACCATTACTCATGGACTAATTAAACGGATAGAGTTTTTTCCTGATTAAGTCTTTCACATAATTAACGAACAAATTTTTTTAAATGAGAAACTATCGTTCATATTTGTAATTCGTAAAATGTGTTTCTATAATTACAGAGTTCGAATATATCGAAAGAATAATTGAAACATAACACATTCAGAAACAGCTAAAACATACGCAATAAAGTTAATACAAATAAGGGAGATTGTAGTTGCTATCATTGTCCAGTCATATATATGCTATGATTTTAACATTAAAAAACTATTGTAAACATAATCACATCAAATTCAGAATACTCTCATTGTCATGCGAGTCACCGATTTGTGCTATACTAGTGTATTTAAAATAAACAGTAGAAGTGAAATGGATATCGATACAATACGTCTGTATCTAAATCGAAGACTTCTACAATCGAAGACCTTTTGCACAATGCTGCACCAGATGAATCAACGAGTGATTAAAATGTTTTTGCAGAAAGATATATATAACATGAACTTCTGCATACTTTCCATCTAACAAAATCGATTTACTAAACGATTCAAAGACAGAGCCTATACGGCTCCCCACATAATTTTACAAATTTTCCGATTGAAAGAGACTGTATTTCGCCCAGGATTAAGAGAAATGCAACATCTTATGAAATAAGTTACCACACATAAATTTCGAGGAATTATATTTACCATGTGAAAACAGAATACTTACACATTAAAGAAAGTAATTATAAGCATAAAACAACGAGGATGACCACAAAGTGAATGCTTTATATTACAGGTTTACATGATGAGGGAAACGCTGGATGTAAAGAAAATAAGCGAAAATGGATTACACATTCAAGAAACAACTGTATTCTATTGGGAAATAGAGATGGGAAGACAGATGAAGAAATATATTAAAGAGCGAGTGTCATAGTGAGTTAGAACGTATGCCTGCGTACGTAACTGGAAATTGATTTCCTACATGGGTAAAAAGACATATATTTAGAATATTTAGAATATATATCCTCAGGTACGGAATGATGGTTTTACAGAAACTGAATTTCAATAACAAAAAGTATGATGAGAGTTGACACACACCAAGACGTTTAATATTAAATTGCTTCTATTTCAGAAGAGATATTACACAAGTCGTCACATTGAAACGCAATCCATCCTAGAATGTCAAGAATTATGTAAAAATCCATTCTACATTATATATTCGATTACTTGTGGTATGTGAGAACAAAAATGAAATTATGTAATTACGATGCGTTCCTTAATATTTTTAGCAATATACATAAAATAATTTGTCTTAGGGCAATAACGTACATCTCAATTTAGGCAAATTATTTTGGGATTTACTAATGCCAAAATGAAAACATACGTGATGCTGACTAAAGAATAAATTGTTACTGTATACATTCTTCTTCTTCTTCTTCTTCTTCTTCTTCTTCTTCTTCTTCTTCTTCTTCTTCTTCTTCTTCTTCTTCTTCTTCTTCTTCTTCTTCTTCTTCTTCTTCTTCTACTTCTTCTGCTTCTTCTTCTTCTTTTTGTTGATCTTATTGTTGTTGTTGTTCTTCTTCTCTATTTCTTCATCTTCTTTTTATTATTATTATATATTATGTGGTCAGAATTTGTTAGACTGCATGATATAAGAATTTTTTCAACAAACCTTCGTTGATACCTTGTCAAATGCGTTTGCTTAGCACCTGAGGATTTTTGTGTAAGAAGCCCCCATCGACACCTCCTTTTATCGTGTTCGTCAGTAACACGTACGGTTACCATATTTGAAACATGTTCATGCGATCACAAACAGAAAAACAAGAAAGATCCCTAAAATTATCACACGTCCAAATGTTTTTTTTTTTTTGTTTT
>NC_068993.1:11457088-11457591 GCF_001194135.2 Octopus bimaculoides
AGCCGGCATCACCACCACCACTACCACGACGTCGACCACGACGACGACCACCACGGCCACCACAACCACCACAACCACCGACATCACCACCACCACTACCACCACCACCGTCACAATCATACACCTAATGTTGAGCCATTTGTCTGTTTCTACGTATACGTGTATATCCGTATGTACCTGTTCTACATGTGAATATCTGCACACGCATATATTTATATACGCATGTCATACTTCCCAGTATTAATCTACAAACTTTATTATCTATCAGCATCAGCTTACATGATCATATATCGATCCCAGTAATTGACTGCTATTTTATCGACCCCAGTAGGATGAATAGCAAAGCTGACCTCCTCGGGATTTGAGCTCAACAAGTAGAGAGTCGGAGAAAATGCGGCGAAGCAGTTTTAGTAAAAATCACGACATATAAACATATGCGCGTATAAAATACATGTCCATGCATCTCTCTCCTTCTCTCTGTGTATATATAAATATATATCCAT
>NC_068993.1:11458753-11459648 GCF_001194135.2 Octopus bimaculoides
ATTATTATTATTATTATTATTATTATTATTATTATTATTATTATTATTATTATTATTATCATCATCATCATCATTATTGCGTTAGAGAGCAGTGTATGCCATCAAAGTGACACTGGAGTAAGATATACGGTGCCCATTATACCCATCATGACTACCAGTCTGATAAGAGTACACCTGGCACATGAATCACAACTATATGTGCGCGACATGGTGACCTCATAACAGCGAATGACCTTGCAGGTGGGGCCCAGTTAGAATTTTCTTCAGGTCGAGTTGCCCATCCCGCTCAAAATGTCCCTGAATAAGGTTTTTTTAAACATGTTGAACGAAACACCCATGTTTCCAAAGGTGAATTATTCAAACCCCAAAGAATTCCTCTCAACACATGGCTATGATGCTCCCCCACTACTTCTGCTCATGATCAGAGATGCACATATCGTCAGCCACCAAAGGATATGCTCAACTGGTTAAGGTCATTCAACTGGCAAGCAAATCTGTGACATTGAGCAGAATATTTTCTTTAGCCCATCTTTTATATCGCTTACGCACTGGGTCGGTATAATCAACTTCATTCCCCACCCCAGGCTGCCCTTATGCCAAGCATTGTTATTATTATTATTATTATTATTATTATTATTATTATTATTATTATTATTATTATTATTATTATCGTCATCGTCATCGCTATCGTCATCATCATCATCGCCGCCGTAGTCATCACTATCACCATCATCGGCGTCATATATCATTTGTATCATACACCCACATACGCACACATATTATTATTATTATTATTATTATTATTATTATTATTATTATTATTATTATTATTATTATTATTATTATTATTATTATTATTATTATTATCATCATTACTATTATTATTATTATTATT
>NC_068993.1:11461620-11462248 GCF_001194135.2 Octopus bimaculoides
ATATATATATATATACACCTACATTATAATAAATATATGTATGCATATGTTTGTGTGTGTATGTTATGTGTGCGTATCTATGTTTATATATAGAATGAGATAGAGGTATAGATATCTAGAAAGACAGAGTGTGACAGAGAAGAAGACATGAGATAGGAAGGAGAGAATAAAATCATAAAGAGAAACGTGCGGGGAAAATTGAATGTAAATGTAAATGCCGAGAGATACCGATATAGAAAAAGAAATAAAATAAAATAAAAAGATCTGATGAAGAGATGTGAAGAATGTATGTGGGGGTCGGGAACCACAGTGAAGTGCGGAGCAAAGGAAAAGTGAAATATAGATATACATACAGAAAAATGGTAAGAGGAAGGAACATATAAAGTTTGGGAGCGTGAGATTGAAAAAGGGTGATATTGAAATAGATGGGTAAATATATAGGAAGTTACATAGTAATGATAGAAACGTACTACACGTTGATGGAAAACCTGAGAAACGGAAAATATTTCATGATAGAGACAGCTGCTTGATAAGAAGCATCATCCTCAGGCTAATGTATTTCTCTTTCATATTTTTTCTTTCCCTTCGTTTTTTGTTTATGTGTGCCATTATATATATATATATATAT
>NC_068993.1:11463244-11464390 GCF_001194135.2 Octopus bimaculoides
TATATATATATATATATATATATGTTGTGTAATCCCATAAATAATGCGTTGTTTCTATACTTTTATCTTTCATAGTTAAGATAAAAAATTCTTTTTTAATATAAAATATACTCTCCTTCATTTTATACAATACTCTTCCATATATCTGGTAGACTTGCAATCGTACTCTTTCAAAATTCACTTTTCTGTGACGAAAAATACCCCGCCACTACCGTTCTGACCTCGTCTACAGAATTCATGTTTTTTCAGTCCAAATGATTTTGAAGACTGCGGAATAAATGATAATCAGATGGGGCAATGTCCAGCGAGGGATATGGTGGGTGGGTTATTGTTTCCCATTCAAATTGCTTCAGCCTTTGGGATGTCATCCTCGCTGTATGTGGCCGACCATAATCCTGATGGACGAACACCTTCCGTCTTGAAACCAAAGATGGTCGTTTTCCTTCTCGCACTGAATTGAATAACCAAATCCAAACTCTTCTGCTGGTTCCTCTAGAGTTACGATGGGATTTTCTTCCACCAGATTTTGCAGGACGTCCGCGTCGAACTCTACAAATCTTTCAGGACGAGGCTCGTCTTCTAGGCTGTAGTTTCCCACTCGGAATTTCTGAAACTAGCGTTGACACTGGCTTACGCTTATTGTCTGATCCCAATATACTGCATTAATATTCCTTACACTTCCCGTTGCGTTGTTGCCTTTATTGAATTCCCAAAGTAAAATAGCCCAAATAAATATATATGTGCTTCTGGTTAACACTGTCTTGTATATAAGGAAACATATTTTGATTAAAGACGATCTGTCAAAAGCATAAGCACATAAATTAGACTAAACAGGAAGGTGATAATCTGATTTGGGACGCATTTAGAGACGTATTCAATAGGGGAGAGAAAGGGATATGTCTTCTACGTGAATTTGTTAACAAATCATAACACTAGTTGTAAGTACATTCCCTTCCTCTTTCTTCCACTTAAGTATAATATAGAAACAATAAGATTATCATATCGTAATCTTATTCAATGTACAGTGAGATTTTGAGACTCTTAAATTATTTAATTCTCATTTACGTTGTGTTTAGCAAAGTCACGTTGTTCAATATGTCCATATGTATGTATGTATTTATGTATGTATGTATATATATATATATA
>NC_068993.1:11465159-11466274 GCF_001194135.2 Octopus bimaculoides
ATAGAGACAAAAACACAGAGGGAGAGTTTGAGAGGGAGAGAGGGGAACAGAATGAAAGGGAGAGAGGAACAGACGAAAACCAGAAAGAGACGGGTGAAGTAGTTTATGGTTGTGAGAAAAATTACATGAGGAAAAAAGAACGTTACATAAAACGGCAGCAACATAAAATCGACATGAAATAAAATTAGAAAACTAAAACAAATTCATACACCCTCACCTCACTCCACCCCCAAATAAAAGCATAAATAGCACAGGAGAAAAAAATTATGTCTGCAAAAAATTTTAAAAATGAGGAAACAAAACAGTCAAGTGATACTGCCACCTCAGGTCAAACGCGATTACTATATAAACACTCATTTTTTCCTTATCTGGTTCTGTGTATGTGTGTATGTGTATATATGTCTATACTCTGTTTTACTCCGCCTCTCCTCGAGGCGTCACTATCCTACATTTATTGGCATCTCTGTCGTTTCAATGTTAATTGTATGCACAGTTTTGTATTTGTGTGTCGAACTGTTTTTTATTTGTTTTGTTAGAAGTCTGTGGTAAGTGGGCTAACATAAATTTATGTATAGACTGCACTGTTATAGCTTTTCTTTTTCTGTTTGTTGAAATCATTTTTACCATGTTGCTCGGTTTCTGTTTTTTTTTTCTCTTCTTCTCATTTAATGAGTAAATGCAGTTTTATTTCAATATTTTTGTGTGTAAGGGGAGAGAAGTTCAGGATGAACGTAGGCTTATCCGAGCCTTCAGTGCGGTGAGATCATAGAAACCCAAGGTGAACAACAAGCAATTTATGTATGCAATACGTATATCTTTGTATGCTTGAGCATGTTTTTGTGTTTTTAGACGTGAGTTTATGCATTCTTCCTTTGCTCTGGATGTTTTCTTTTCTTTTGTATTTTGGGCGGTTTAGGGATAAATTTTCGAAAAAAAAAATTTAATGAGTTAATAGAAGGGCATTCGTGGTTCTTTGGTTTTCGCATAAAAAATATAAGTATAAAGAAAATAACAAATGATTGCTATATGTCTGAATGTGCCAATGCATATTCGTGTATGTGTATGTGTTTGTATATATTTTACACACACACACGCGCACAGGCACACACATATAT
>NC_068993.1:11466735-11468986 GCF_001194135.2 Octopus bimaculoides
CATACTAATATATACTTTTGTTATTTACACCACCTGTTCTCGTCTGTTGTTATTTTTTGTATATTCTCCCATATATATATATATATATATATATATATATACATATATGCATTATGTATGTATGAATATATATATACACCCACACACACACACACACACACGCACACACACACACATACACACACATACACACACATATATATACATATATACATAAATATATACATGAGACTGGCCTACAATAAATGTTAAAATTATAAATTCTAGACTTTCCGTTAGCGAGTACAAAGATGGTAGTATTTATAAATGACAATCAGATGGCACAATATGGCACGATATGAGTGGTTGACTAATACAAATCTTTTTAGGATATTGTGGCCAGATGGTGTCGCTGTGGATACATGACAAGACAATACTAGAGTTTTGGCCAGTATTTTATTTCTGTCGTATGCGGTCTCAGTTTAAAATCTCATTGAGAACGACTTTGCCATTCACCATTGCTGTATACATAGAATGCTTAACATTTGAGTGCCAGGGTCAATACTTGTAGACCTTGTCCCTATTTTAGAAAGAATTATTGGTATTAAGTTTTGAAATAATCGTTTGAATAGGAAATACTGATGTTTTCTTATGTTCCATATGGTCCGGAGTTGAAACCCTTCCGTACTTGATGAATATATATTATCCATCGTTTTTTTTTCAAGATCGCTCCCTAAATACATTGGTTTCGAATTTTGGCACGATGCCAGCATGTAGGGGGATGGGGTGGATGAAGTCAATTACATCAAATCCAGTGCTCAACTGGTACTTATTTTATGAACCCCGAAACGTTGGAAGGCAGCGTAAAAACGGATGAAATGCCGCTAAGGAACTTTGCCCGGCGTGCTAACTATTCTGTCAGGTCACCATCTTTATCGATTGCTAACATATTGATTTCAAATGTTAGCAAATTTTAGGGAGGGAGGAAATCAATTACATCGACCCCAGTACTCAACTTGTACTTCTTTTATTGACCCCGAAAAGATGAAAGACAAAGTCGAAGTCGGCTGAATTTGAACTCAAAACGCAACGACGGACGAAAGGCCGTTAAGTATTTTACCCGGGGAGCTAATGATTCTGCCAGCTCACCGCCTGCGATGATCCCGAAAAGAATGAGCAGTGGTGTACCTTAGTTAGAAAATAGTATGGTTCCTCCAGTGAATATTGAACTGATGCTGACGAGCATCACATAAACAACAGCGAAGAAGCAGGAAAAGATGATCGTTCTTCAATAAAGAAAAGGAAAAGGCGGAGGAGGAAGGGGAGGATGAGAAGTATCGTTATAGTAGGTTTACGATTTCTATTGAAGGCGGTTTGTCGTAGTGCTGGTGGGATTTGGATGTGACAATAGATACGTGAAAGTAATTTTGACAACATCGATTGAAACATAAAAACAGGATTTACGCAACCTTTTGATCTATAGTTGTAGCTATCGGTATTAACAACATCGACACCAGCATCGCAAAGTCTACTAGTATCACCTACTACTACTACTACTACTACTACTACTACTACTACTACTACTACTACTACCACTGACACAACTACAGGTATGCGTTTGTGATGGCGATATAGATAGATACATGATGACGGTGAAAACGACACGGTGGATGTGTGGTAGGCAATTTCGTTGATGCTGTGTAACACAGCAGTGATGAAATAGCGACATCTCGGCATCATCCAAGAATTTATCATCTGGATAATCGCAACTGTGTGAAACAATGATGAGACTTTGTGTGTGTGTGTGTGGGGGGGGGGGTGTTTGTGTATGTATGTGTGTATGTATGTGAGTGTGCTTCTGTGTGTGTTATGTATGTACGTGTGTGCGAATGTGTGCGTGGGGAGAAGAGCAAATACAAAGACGGTGACGACATGAAAAGTGATGGAATTTCTGTGGATTGGTGGCGATGATGATGTTGATGATGATGGCAATGATGTTGACAGTTATGATGTTGATGATGATGGCGATGATGATTATTATTATCACTATGATGATGGTGGTGATGGTGATGGTTTGTGGAAATGCAAAAAGATGTCACTTTTAAGGGCTGCTCTTTATTTGTTTTAGTCGTAGTTACGGTGTATTTCAAAACGGATTTAATTATGAAAGAATAAAGCTGGAAGAGACTAGCGTTAGGTTGATAGATAGATAGATAGAGAGAGAGAGAGAGAGAGAGAGAGAGAGAGAGAGAGAGAGAGAGAGAGAGAGAGA
>NC_068993.1:11469047-11478187 GCF_001194135.2 Octopus bimaculoides
TGATGCTTTCCATAATAAAGACGACCGCTTGGATGAAATAAGCATGGAAAGAAAATTTATTTTTCTATCACCCATTTTCACATTATGGAAAGCATCATTATTATTCTTCAGATGTTCTTCGGCCATCCATTAACAACGTCGTCTTTGGATCTTTACTGTCGCATCTTTTTTCTCTCCCAACTAATTTCCTCAGTTTCGCTCTCACCTTCTTTTGCTCTCCTCCTCCTCCTCCTCCTCGTTCTCTTGTATTTCTTGCTACCTCACCTTTATGTTAGCAACATTATCTTTCATTGTTATTCGTTGTTACTGTGGGAGGAGGAGGAGAACTGCTGGTTATAAGATGACAGAGAAGGGTAAAGATCGTACTAAGCAACGATTACGTTGTTTACGTTTGACTGTCCCCTTGTGACTGAGTTCATATTACTACGTCATCTACACTGAACTACGTAGGTCTTTTAATATGAGTACCAGTTATAGAAGCAGGCGCTTCGTTAGAGCATACTCCAGCTAACACACTCTCATACACACATATACGCCCACGCACATAGGCGCCTATGTGCTCATACATACACACACATAGATACACATACAAAAACGCATCACGTTCAGATTAAAAAATAAGCGTTGTTAACTATATTTAATCTTGCAATCGTCGACGACTAGCTAAAGGAAATGCTTCCTCACAATGCATGTTCGTATGCATATTAAATCAATTAATTTGTTAACGAAACGTTTACCCTATCTATCTATCTATCTATCTATCTATCTATCTATCTATCTATCTATCTATCTATCTATCTATCTATCTATCCATCTATCTATCTATTTATCTATCTATCTATCTATCAGTTTTGCTAACTCTGTACAATCTTTGTTTCAGAAAATAATAATGGCAGACTCACATCTTACACAAGCAATGAAGAGGCATGCTGTTATTGTGGTTATAAAGGCTCAACATAGCGATTTAGAAATATCGCGAGTTACAAAAGTTGCCAGATCTTTCGTCTACAAAGTTTGTAAGGAGCTAGAGACTGAAGATGGAAACCCATCACCATTATCAAAGTATAAAAAGCATTCTAAACGCTCTAAAATCATCAAAACACCTGAATTTATCCAGCAAGACCTTTGATTATAATTACAGAAATTCCATGAGATCAATTGCAAACGATCTCCATATGACAGAAGGAACAGTCAGAAATGTTGTCCACGAAGACATCAGATATTAATCTTATATGATGAGGAAAGATCAATTCGTCAGAAAAAGCAAATGAAATTCGCTACATCAAATCTAAAAGTGTCTTAAACAAACTGAAAAATACAGCTGAAGAAGATTTGATTTGGTTTTCCTCAAACGAGAAAAGATTCGACCAAAATTATAAATTTAACAGAATAAATGACAGATGGTTATGTGCAGACTCTCCTGAAGTTCCCAGTGTTATGCATATAGAATTTACTGCAGCTGTCATGGTCTTAGGGGTTGTCAGCGTGAAGGATATGTGATGTCTCCTTACATTTTTCCACAATGTCTTACAGTTAACTCTGCTGCCTACATTGAGTTTTTGAAAATAATCGTTAAACAGTGTATGCAATGGAAGGTCATATCTGTTTCAGTAAGACTCTGCACTATCACACATGGCACTAGTAACACAGGAAGGGATGGATGAACATTTTCATGATTACATGACCCCTAACGTTTGGTCTCCTAATTCCCCAAATCTCAATCCATTGCACTATTACACGTGGAGCGTTATTGAGAGAGAGGTCGATGCACATGCCCATAAGACCAGAGATTCTTTGAAAGCTACCAGCTCTCATTATAATAGTAACAATAATATTACTAGCATTCATAATGATAATAACAATAATGCAGTACTAGGCAGTGGCTTTCATAGCTTCTCATCTTAACTGATTAGAAGTGTTATCATGTACTCTGTTTTGGTATAAAGATCGGCTACAGCGAATATTCTGCTCAATACCAAAGATTTGCTTGACAGTTGTTTGACCTTAACCAGTTGAGCATCTCCCCTAGTGGCGGACGATAGGTGCATCTCTGATTACAAAAAGTAGTAGGGGATCATCGTAGCCATGTGTATAATAATATTATTAATAATAATAATAATAATAATAATAATAATAATAATAATAATAATAATAATAATAATAATAATTATAATTATCATTATTATTATCATTATTATTATAAAACTGGCAATCCATTTTTAAAAGAAGTCGAGAATATAGAATGCTGTCAACATTGTCACATTAGACGGGGAATTGGATTCAGGAATCAAATAAAAGAACCAATAAACAAGAAAATTCACAGATTTTTAGATTTTAAAAATGCGAAATAATATGTCACGCGATTGCCACTCTCTTAGGTGTTAATCTTCAATCCAAGATGGAAACCGTAGTACGTGCACATATTAAACCATATCTGTCTCTGAATAACGCTGCTCGATACAACTTGTAAAAGATATGACGTCTGTTTCAAAATGATCATATTCTGTAGTATGATAAAGCTACCTTATGCTATGCTGTAGGTAAAACACTCAGCAGAAATCCACGGACACATGTATTTGATACAAAGGTTTGATCATATAGCCCCCTTTTTTTTTAATTAAAAATATGTGAGGACATATGCTGATTGATTGGTTTCACTAGATACAAATGTATATTTAAATACATAGTAAATAAAGGCATAAAAAGTATATTTATAGAAAATGATTCTGAAATAACATTGGCGCTCTGTCATAATTTAAAGAAAGATCTCCTTAACTGTGATCACGCAGGTAAAATAATAATAATAGTAATAATAATAATAATAATAATAATAATAATAATAATAATAATGATAATAATAATGATGATAATAATAATTTTAAAGGGAATGAAATAGTTACACAAGTAATTTGTGCTTAAATCATTTTGTCGATTGTAGAATGTATTTATAAGCCCATAGAGAAACATATAAAACTAAAGGGGAAACAAATTAAATATAAGAAGAAGTAACACGGGATAAAATATATATTTATTTCATATTGATGGATGTTGTGATATGCGTTTGCAATGACAGAAGCACACAATTTCAATTTTCTTTAATTAACTTGTTTCAAGACTAGCTTTTCAGCGAAGGCTTACAACAGATTTTGTGAAAAACCCCCATCAGGAAAAAGGATAACTGTCAAATTGGAACGAGGTTTAATTCAAACAACTCATTAATGCATGATTCAGTCATCAAAACAGAAGCATTTCCCTTCAGAAGAATTATCAGTTGGAAACTAAAATGTGTAGAGGGGGGAAAAATTACACGAAGAAAAAAAAAGAAAAGAAAGAATAAAATAATTAAGATATAAAATATAAAGCAATACTGTTCCGATTATACCTGCTTTTAGCAATTCTTTAATGGAAAAAATTCCAACAAATATGTTATCAAAATTATCAACCCGACAATAGCTTCCAGTAGTTTGTAAAATAACACCTAACATTTTAAACAGAACAAAATAAAAGATAACAATTTATGTTAAGACAATTGAATGTAATCAGGATCTGGAATAAAACAACATTATAATATTAATCAATAATAACGAAATATAAAGAGAAATAACACTGAAGCAATAACAATAACAAGAACAAGAATAAAAAAAAAACAAACAAGGAAGAAAAATATATTATTACACGTAATCACCCATAAAGAGTTCATTTACTGTACATTTTGTCAGAACACACCGCAGGCCTTTCTAATTACATCTTAATAATCTCCGAGGTCTTATGTTACTTACATAAAATCTAATCGTTCCATTTTCCCCACCGAATGTCAGTTGTTTTTTTCCACTATACTGATAATTTGCATAATATTAATACACGCACCTGTCAATGTAAGTATATATACATACACACACGCACTCATACACACGCACACACACATACACACATTCTCTCTCTCTCCCTTTCTCTGACGCACGCATATAACCTACCCACATGTATGTATATATGTACATATGTATGTGGATCACTGTACCCATTCATATCAGTTCAATAATTTATGCTTCCTGAACAAATTTTGTGTTAGCGTTGTGATTAGCTGTTGTGTTCCCCCCGGGATTTTAATGTATATAACATACGACTGTTAGGATCGAACTCAGGAATGTGAGTTATCTAATTGCTTGTAAAATATGTAGCCGTCTGAGTTTTTATGCGTACTCTTATATCAACTCAAGCTTATCATGGCTATTAAATTTATTATCAGGTCAACTGGAACGATGAGTTATAAACGTAAGACATGAGACAATCCCCTGAAGACCATCCTTCTGGAAATGGTTTACTTATACCACAGCTCACTTAAAATCTAAAATATCGGGACACAACTAGACACGCAAAAAAATAGCCAATTGTCGTGTTTAGCGCATAGAAAAATAGTTATTCTAGTGAAAAATCAATCTCTTCCAAGTGACGCCGCGATAAATATTCTACCAATTAGACGCGAAATTTCAAAACACCCGTCAGCTCGTGAGTTGTTTTTCAATATAAGTCATTTATTGTTGATTAACTGCGATTACTCTTTCGATCTTTGTATACAGTAATCTCTGGACTATCGCGGGTGTTACGTTCCAAAAACCCCCGCGATAGGTGAAAATCCGCGAAGTAGAAACAGTATTGTACTGTATATATTAAAAAAATTATTTTTATAATTTGTATATATCCATTTTATTATAAATGAAAACCAACACCGCGGAGAAATCAATGTAAGCTTAAATAATAAACCGCGATAGGTGAACCGCAAAATGGCGAGGGGTTACGGTATAACGTAATTTGGTACATTAAGTGTCTTGTGGATTTAATGTAAAGATGTTTTTTCTTGAATAAAAAGGGGACATAGGGATGTTAATGCTGCAGATCGACTCTGAGTAGAGGTGAGCAGTTACCAAAGTCGAAACAAGGAAACTATGTTGCAAAAGATTCTTAATTTAGAAAACAATATAAATTATGAATGACAGAAGCCTGACTGGAAGAATTCTGATATGTCTTGTATACATCTGCTGCCATGTCTGTTATGCTTTTCAACCTCATGAGTTAGCAAGCATAAATACCAATAATATCGCTGTAATCAACTATGTTCTCTTTCTCAAAAGAGAATTAATGACCCCCAAGCATATCTCAGAAACCATTAACAAGCATACAGGTAGATTGATCAGAATAAATAAAGGTTTTCATATCCTGCTCAAATCGACTTTCACCTCCATTATAACGATTTCGACAAAATGTGTACTAATAACTCATAATTACTCCCACGTAGTTCACTGATAATGCTGGGATTTAGGCTGATGCATTGAGTGAACCAGTAGATTGTTGGGCAAAATATAATGTGTTCATTTGCACTCCTTGCTCTTAATGTTCCAATTGTACTTTTCTTGTGTATATTCAATTACGTACTGCTCAACACTAAAGTTGATTAAACCAGCTATACATCACTCAGAAACACGCAGGCCTTAGTCCTATATTAGAAACCAATATTATTGCCAGTAATATTGGAATATGTAAAGCAGAGGCCTTGCAATATTTGTAACATCTTTCAATGTTCTGATTTGAAATTTGTGGCTATTAAAATAATTTCTCTCTGGATTGATATCGACAAAAGGTGAGTCACATAGATTTCATGGATGACTTTATTCTCTCAGAAAATGAAAATAAATACGATTAAGAAGAAATATTTTGATTTTCCTTCCTATTGTTCATATATCTGAAACGAGTTCAGACTCAGAACCAGTTGTTTAGCACATTAGGCGTGATACAATATTTCTTTGTTTTCTAAGCATTTGCGTGTATCTGTAGATGAAAAAAAATAATCCGCAACTAATTTTATAAATCCGTTCCAGTATAAAAGGCATTACTATTTTTTAGGCATCCATACTATAGGAGCTAAAATAACCGCAATTCCAGAAGACTTTGATAACATTTGTAAGAGAATAGACAATATGAATTTCTAAAATGTTATTCCAACCCCGATTTTCATATCTCTGTATGAATGACCAGCATTTTAGGTGCTTCGCTTTTTATCATTTCACACAGAGACAATTTTTCATTTACATGGATAGTATATACATCACGTTTACTTACTTCTAAGGCCAACGTCTTCTCTTTTCCGTTGAATCCTGTCTTTCTTTTATTTCACGTAAGCTAAAAGGAATTTATTAATAAACTTTAGGATCCTATTCATTTTGTTTTCCTTCTCTTACAATGACGTATGGTGTATTTCTCTATTACATGATCAGCTTACTTCTAAAAATTCCACAAGGCTTACTATTTTGAAGTATATTAGCTACTGCAGATAAGGAGGCAAACTTGCAGAATTAACACAACGGGCAAAATGCTTCGCGATATTTCCTATGAAACTCTATATTCTGAGTTCAAATTCTCTGTCGATATCAGCTTTGTCTTTCATTCGTTCGGGCTCGATAAAATACGCAGCAGTTTAGCACTGGCGCATATGTAATCGATTTTCTCCTTCCCCTCACAATTGTTGGTCGAGTGTCAAAACTTGAAACCATTATTTAGTGCAGCTATTAATGTGTTTCCTCTGCTTTGAATGTTATCATCGTCTCTGTATTTCTTTTCTCATTCTCGTTCTGGTTTCTTTTATAACATATTGGGTTATTATCTTGCTGTATTGAAACGCTTTATGTTCCAGAGTCTCCCAGACTTTATCACAAAATGACATTTACCTTGTTACTGGCGCTAAAATACTATTGTTTTAACGAAATTCGTTCTCCCTAAGTACTCCTTCATTGCGCTGTCCATGTATTTTGTTTATAATTTAATCCATCTTTCAACCACGAATACTCTTATCTTTCTTTGTATTGCGAGAAATCAGTCACTTAATATAACAATTTTCCCTTCTCATTTCTCAAACAACCCTTTATATAATATTGCAATTATTCACTTCACTTCTTGAATCTTTGTATGCTCTCAACTTTTATATATACGCCATTGATCTTAGTAAATGTTCTTTTCAGCTTCCTCTAATAGTTTACTAAATTATTAAAACCTATATTTGACATTTAACAGTCATGCATTCGTTTGCCCTTTTCTAGTGTATAATATATGACGATTAGAGCTAAAACAAACTGATACCGAAATGCCTTTTTCATTATCGCCACATGATATTTGACCTCACATGAATTCGATCAGTTTTTGCCATCACTTATATTCTAAAACGGATTGTAGATAGTTCAATAATGTAAAAATTATGACCACGATGCTACCAGTCTCTAATTTGTTCACTGCAGCGATATTTGTCTTATCTCCCTCTATAAAAAACACGTCCCGATTTTGTTAATCATGATAGAACAGAACAGTATCTCTTCCGCGCTGAGTAAGGATAATGGAAACATAAGTCAAGATTCTTGGGTCCCCAGGCCTTTCTATCATAATTTCCTTGTCTGCTGAGAATATGCAATTATGTATGTATGTATGTATGTATGTATGTATGTATGTATGTATGTATGTGTGTATGTATGCATGTATGTATATGGATTTCTTTCATGAAGCTGCGTTTTCGTTTGTATCCACATTAGATTTTATATTAATCCATAGTCATCAATTTATGTACTCTTATTGTCCTATATTCCTTCCTGCTTCTGTTGCGCCCTCTCTGATTGGACAGTGGCGGCATTTGTTCTTCCGTTTTTCATCATGAATTGCGTGGTTAATGTGAAGTCTAATTGTCTTCATTAGGCCTTAATATCTGTCATGTTTTGTTAGTATGCGTTAGTATATTATCAGATTATTTCAGTTTTTAACTTTCTGCCAAAATATGAAACCAATAACGTAGAAAATATCAGTTCGTGCTAATAGAGAAAAATGCCCGGCTATGTATACAAATATGTATTGATTACACCTTCCGTCAGAAGATATAAGTCCAGACATTTCTCTATAGGATTAGCAAAATGTGAGAATTGAAAATAAACCAGATTAGTTGTTATGCCTTCCTTGCATCTTGCAACAAACATTACATTACAGAGGTTCTCCAATACTGCTGGAAGTTAATAGGGAGTTTACTGTGTATTTTAATGGTGATACTAATGAGTTTAGTAGACACAACCATCAGCGCTTTGTAGGGATTAATCATCAATTTTTCAAGGCAGATAATAAATCGAATCAACATTTACTTTTATACTCCCTTTCTCGATAACTTTGTGAGAGCAATCGATACGCGTGAATCGAATGAATTGATGACGCATCATTCTCTATATGTGGTAACAATGTGTGTAGAGAAAATATATTCTGTATGATACTAGAGAACTCCTTAACTATTTTATTTACGTTTGCTTGAAGAATAAAAATACAGAAAAGTTTCATAATCCTTAAAGGTGGAAAATAAGCAAGAGAAAATTAGTTAATTCACTAAGAATTTATTACTTAGATTTACTTTATTAGAAACTTTTTATAGCTCAGTAAATAAATATTCCGATTTATTTACCTCCGAGAAAAACAGAAGACACAAGAATTAGCTGAATTAAAAGTAAAAGAAATGAAATTTTATTATGCATTATATACTATTATTAAATGGTATAAATGACAAGGTTTAAAATTAGATTCCTGGAATTTTTACACATTGTGCATTATTGGCAAATTCGCATTAACTGGACGGTTTCATAGCTAAACGTATACGTATATTTATAAGTATACGTATATTTATAAATAAAATGAAGTAAGAAATATGAGATTGTACGATGTACTTTTTACATTTAGTAGCATACAGTATTCACTCCTTCAAGTATCTTTTTTCGTATCAAGTGTAAACTCTAATTGTAGTTCTACGTAACAGAAACCTAAGAGAAACTACATACGAATATATCTTCCAAAATAGTTTAACAATATATTTTGTAAGGCACAGAGTACACCATATAAATTATGTCTACATATAGGCGCCGGAGTGGCTCATAGGCGCAGGAGTGGCTGTGTGGTAAGTAGTTTGCTTACCAACCACATGGTCCCGGGTACAGTCCCACTGGGTGGTACCTCGAAAAGTGTCTTCTATTATAGCCTCGGGCAGACCAAACCCATGTGAGTGGATTTGGGAGACGGAAACTGAAAAAAGCATGTCATATATATATATATATATATATATATATATATATATA
>NC_068993.1:11480496-11481412 GCF_001194135.2 Octopus bimaculoides
TATATATATATATATATATATATATGAAACGTAACATACCTTCTGAAACATACTCAGATATATACATCGGTGCGTGTCTATGTATACACGTAGGTAGGTGAGATGTAGTTAAAAGATCAGTCGGTTGGTCGATAGAGAGACAGATATGTAAAAAGTATGCAACTGAGACAAAAGTAACTAGAAATATAAAGTTCGTTTATATCTGCTGACTCCGTATTTGTGTGCCAGTATCCTATTTATTTCATTGCATTTTCCCTTGAATATCTGTTTGTGTGTTTGTGCGTCAAAAAGTATTTTGTTTTATTTTTGCTGTGTCGTTAGATTTTCCTTTCTGCTGGATTTCATCGAATATAAACAGAAGATAGTAACTCAGTAAGGTCTCACTGTACATCGGAAGGAAGGATAAAGTAAATTCTGCTATTCTAATCACAAGCATTGCTACATAAAATAGAGCCTCACAACTTATATGTTGCACATCAAACGAGCACGAAATTAGTTGTTTCATCTCACCTATCATTTGATGTGTCGTTCATATTCAGTAGTCGATCACTTTCGTCGTAACTGCGCACATATACAAGCACGCAACTGCACGCATGCGCTCGACGCTCACATAGACAAACACACGCATGGCTCACACCCAAAAGCAAACATTAGCGCTAAAAAAAAACTGATGAGTGAGAGGGAGTAAATATATATATATATATATATATCTGCACATGTAAGTGTGTGTGTATTCATACATACATACGTACGCATACAGGCTAACGCATGTACACACAGGCCCATATACGTAAGAGGCAACAGATCCACAGATATACAGGTAAACGTGTAGTTATAAGAGAAATGCGTATATAGAGTTGCATCTAACCACACGTGTATGCATATCTGTACAGGTATAAGTACCTACATATATATA
>NC_068993.1:11481805-11490880 GCF_001194135.2 Octopus bimaculoides
TATATATATATATATATATATATTTGTATGCATGTATGTATATATGTATATATTTATCTAATATATATAAATATATATACTTTTATGAATTTATGTTGCAAGTTTCCTGATGTGAAGTCGTGGTTTGAAACAGATAGTGTTGCATTTCGGGATGGTCTTTTTGTTTGCCAAATAAACGCAAGCACTATATATTCGTTCTTCACTCATTTATTACTGTTCTTATTCTAACTCATGTTCATTCTTCGGAAATCTTTTGTTACGCATCTGTGACCTCCTCACCGGTAATTTCCGCCTTCGTGTGTGCTCTTACTCTGCTTATTCCATTTTGCTCTTCTTGGAGAAGAAAGTGTGGTTGAGGAGGTCACAGATGTGTGATGAAAGAATTCCGGATAATATACAGGAGTTAGTATAATAACAGTAATAAACAAGAGGAGACCGAATATATAGTGCGTGTGTTTATTTAGCAAAGAAATGACCAACTCGAAATACAACAATATATACCATATATAAGAGATAAATACACTTTTTCGAAATTTATTTCATCACATATTTGTTTTGCAACATTATTTCACTATATTATATAACATAAAATGCCTTGCATATGATTACAATACCATATTAATTTTTGTATATATACATAACCTACACAGTTGGTGAACATAATGCTTCGTAATCACATGCTCATATGTCTATATACATATATATTATATTATATTATATTATATTATATTATATTATATTATATATCCGGATTTTTGGCGTTGAAATATATTAATTAGCATTCATGATACACCATCCGCATATTTTTCATTAACACCATTTCTTATTAGGCGCATAATTATAACCAATATGTTTATCCATATAACTCTGACTTAACCCTTAATATTAATACAATTTTATTTTATTTTATCTTCATTCTGATTTTTTATTTTGATCTTTCTTCTTAATCCCATACTTATCATATTACAATAATACATAATATCACACCTCTTGTTAACCCCGCCTTACTTATACTCCATGTAATTCACCTATATCCAATATTTACCTAAACTTTACAACATCATCCCAAATGATATCACTTATTTACTCTTAACTCTATGTAATACTATCAAATTCCATTTGTTTACTCTCTCTCTCTTCCCCCTCTCTCTCCCCTCTCTCTTTCCCTCTGTCTCTCCCTGTCTCTGTCTCCCTCTCTCTCTGTCTCTCTCTCTCTGTATATATATATATATATATATATATGTATATATATACACGTTGAATTTATAAATTGTATACTAGTTTTCAGCCGCATATTCTATACTCCACCACTTAAAATGTTTGATATTTAGGACACCCATATAACCCACATTTTAGACAATTGATAATAGTATATCTAATCATTAAAACAATAATTATATAAACCATATTTAATACCAATATACAAGTACAAATTTAATATATTATCTCTTCATCTTGTAATTACACCATTCAATAATTTACCTTAAACCTTACTATTAATATATAATACCTAAATCATTGTTAAATACACTATGCGTATAATTACCATTACACAAACCACAAATTTATATATTTTTTAATACAAACCCTATTTTTACATAAATGCCGTTTGTTGAACATTTTATCTTTTATTTTATATAATCGTATAATCCAGCTTTAATCACTGTTGATACTTTTAATATATTTTGCTATATATAAATATGAAACTTAAAACTACACGTGCATATTTATATCCATATTAACCCGAAAACGTATAGACATATTTCACTAGTATAATGCATGATATTTTTGCATTATTATTAAAAAATATACCGACAGGTTTAATGATATGGACGAAGGGAGATTACTAGTCAATCACATTTTTAACTAGGGAAATAATACTGTAACACCTGGTTTTTAATTTCTCTCGAGTCCGATATATTTATTTTTTATATACCTAATATTTTTTACATACATAATATTTTTTTCTTAGAACACCGGAAACTATATCCTAACCTATTTAATCCTAAATAATAACAATGCGCTGTGTTTCCTTATGTCTCTCATTATCCGGGCCTATAACTAAAACTTAAAATAAAGCAAGAGCGAAAGCTGAGTGAGACTTCTATGATAATCTTTAAAACACTCGATGATCAGATAACGGAATCCATTGATTCTAGATCTAAACAGCACGGCATCTTGGTCAATGTATGCGTTGTGGTTCCTTAACAAAAGTGCCCTTTCCGCGCTTGTGTGTATATTTCTTTTCTAGTTACACCAAAAGTTGATAGGAGAATGTATTAGTTTGATCAACAGAAACTAAGTATGACGATGCTATATGCTACTCCTTGTTACTGTACTCTTCCAGTGTTGCAATGGGCCCCACTATGACTGAGAATAGAGTACTAATTTTGTAATCCGTGACGTGTAATATTCAATTTCGATATTTTTGAAACTAGGAACAAATTATGATGTACGTTCTTGAGCAGAAACGGTGTTTACAAAAATATCTGCAGCTGCATGTTGAGTTTACATTGAAATATTATTTTGCTCAAAAGAAAACCGCGCAATGTAAAACAGATACCAAAATCTTATTCATAAATTAGGTTCAGACTTATAATTCAATTACATAATTTTCGTTGCTGATGTGGCATGTGAAGGAACACCACAACAAGCCATTTTATTGTAACATACAATGATTTTGTGTTGAGTTAAATCAAATAGATCATATTGATTGATTTACTATATGACTAAATATTTAGAAACGAAACATAAATAGCTATGGTGTTCATAATGTTCGCATAATATTGCTTTCCTGCATATATCAAATACATCTTGTGCACTAGAATCGAGAAGAGCCTTCTGCTCCAACTGTATGGCCTTTGCTAACATGTGGATATTAATTTAATACGTTTGCTGTTCTTTGTCTTCTTTTCTATTGGCAGTTTACAGTGAAAGACAGACGATGTCTTTCTACATTTAATGATACCTTTAGGTGTTGAGATTCACTGAGATGACGGCAGAGAAATAATGGAACACCGAAAATCTTTATAAACATAACAGTTTCAAAATCATTCTGAAATACAATGATACACAATAGAAACAATGACTATCTGTAGTTGAATTCCACATTAACCATTACTCAATATGCCAAACGTGATTTACAATATAATACAGTTGAGAGATAAATGCAATCCACACGAGAGAAAACTGAATATTTGACCCATGGCAAAGGTATTACCGGTCTCAACACAATGTCAAGAATACAAGTATTATAAGAAAGAACGAAGAACCAAGAATATTAAAGGATAACATTCTGTAATTAAAATGGCCATTGGACAAGGATCAAGGATTAGATATTTTCGACCTAAACTAAAGAGAATATACTGTTTGAAAGCAGTTTACTGAAATCAATGTATTCTCATTGAAAAGAAAACGTTTGAAAGGCAGAACGAAAGAAAATAGAACGAATAAATGGCAAATTCTTTTAACATACATCGGCACTTATGTGTGTCTCTTAATGCAACTACTAGTAGTAGTTGTAGTAATGATAATGATGATAATACTATTACTAATAATAAAAATGATTTCAAATTTTTACCACAGGGACAGCTTGTGGGAGGTGGGGATGAGTCGATTACATCAACCCCAGCGTTCAAATGGTACTTATTTTATCGACCACCAAAGGATAAAAGGCAAAGTCGACCTCGGCGGAATTTGAAATCAGAACGTAGTCACGGGCGAAATACCGCCTGTTAACGATTCTGCCAGCTCGCCGCCTAACTACTACTAATAAAATACCACCTTGGCAGTATTTGAGCACAAAACATGAAGATGGACGAAATTGCATTAAACATTTTGCCCGGTGTGTTAACGATTCTGTTACTCCTGCCCTATTAAACACATGTTGAAGTAATGTACACATGATAAAAAAAATATCTTGATATTACTCTCACAGTTAGCCACAAATATTTACATTTTGCTTCGAACAATGAATGCTTAAGGCAGCCTTACGACAATACTAAAACACTTCAAGAAAAATGTGTTTACTGCTGGAATGAGCTTAACTGTGAGAATATTTCTGCTTGGTGTGATGTGTAAAAATCGATACTAAATTTTTTTCATGAATTTCTACAAAGTATCCATGTTTGTCTACGGAAGCAACACAGAGTCGATCTTAGTGCGTACGGTGCTTCTCAGCAAGTGCTTGCATCTTTAATGATTCTCCTGAATCAACTGAGCTAAAACACGATCGTCTTCTGGTGACTATGATTTCTTTGACGAAAATGCAAGCATTCGCAAAGCATTTATCGTCTACTTGAACCGCATCGTTTGAACTTTCAGATATTTTAGTTTGTCGGTGCCACTATAAAAAACTCCTGCTCCATTTTTCACCCAGTGACTGCAAGAGTAAATGATGATTGTAGTGATGGCGTTACTACCTTTGCTCGAAATTATCGCAATAAATTACTTATCTGTCTACATGACTTTCAAGAAGTGACAGACTTTATCGATCGTTCTGATAGCGTATAAAAGTATGGATATATTTGTTGCAATCACGAAGGCCCAACACGTACACACAAACAAAAATCTATAAAATCTAAACATTTGAATGTTTGAGAAATACCATCGCATCTGCAGGAAAAAGTGTAAAAATGCATCATGCAAAAGCAGGTCTCTCCGCGATAGTCTCAGGCGTCAACTGGTTGCAATGGCATTATGATACTCAGTACCCGATGTATTAATTACTGCTCTGCCACTCTACAGTCAGCGCTTTGGTGCATCTTGCCTGGATGCTCACCAAACACAATGAAACAATGCTTGATTGTTGGATACATACATATGTAAGATCGATTAGGTCTATATATCCCTTAGAAAAACACATCCTTCGTAAAAGTTCATGTTAGCCTTACGTACATGTCTGTTGACGTTAGAAGGACTGGAATAGAGAAATGCATGCGATACACGCAATATTCGTGAACAACGAAACCCACACTGATAAATGATCTGATTCGATGGGTTCTCCGACTGAGATATAGAGCCAAGAAAAAGAATACCTACATCCCGCATCCCTGTATTGGATGCAAATTGTTTTCCTGCTGACCCTCCATATGCTATGAACTAATCATTGAGTGGCTTCCTCGTTATGTATGGAAGCAAACTTATGTTGACCAGATGATGATGGTCATATAAAATTATCGGGTATATTTCTGTAGATGTATATCCATCTTTTTAAGATATAAGGACCTTAACCGAATCACAATCAATTTAAATAGCAAAACAAGCAAGGAAGTACGTGTGGATCCTACATACAATCATTATTGAATGCATTCAAAGATAACACCGACAGCCGAATGATAATCAGTTAACCTAACAGATGCCAGGTCGTTTGTGGTATTGCTCGATTGTTTAAACTCCTAAAAATAATAGACGTTTCTCCTCTGATTCACGATATATCATAAATAATATGAAAAATACATAAAACATGGTCGTCGTTAATATGAATTAAGATGCCTGGTTATAGCTGGAACAGGGTTGGACGTATTTCCGTTGAAAGAAGGTCCACCAAGTATGCAAAAAGAAGCACTTGCATATTTGTTCTGTTTCGTGTCTCTACACTTCTGCTAAATAGATCCTGGGTCATCTGCAACTTCAAGGTGCTTTCGCGATGTGAACATATCATCACTTGCTCCAGATAAATATCGATAAATATATAATCAAATATAGTTGTCTGAGAAGTGAAATACATCAACTTTGAAGGTAAATATGAATTGATTCATTCCTCTTCTTGGTTCTCTGAAAGCAACTCTTGGCTTTGCTGAAAAGAATTGAAACGGCTAAATCCATAAACATAAAGCATGTAAAAACCCTTGGGAATTAAATCTGGACTAACTGATATACAGTATGACATTCTAAGTTATGCTAGTAACATGAGATGTCTGCCGTTTATTCTGTTTCTCAGTATAATTCCGTCGCTAAGGAAGCGATACATCCAAAAGTAAATTCTTGAATTCTACATGCCGGAACCATATCACTCCTGTGAGTATTAAAACTAAAATTTCATAGAGGTCATACATAGTTACAATACTTCAAAGAAATCGCCGGCTGATTTCTTTGAAGTTCGGACATTTTACAAGTGTTAACTAAAACATGATTTATTACTACTACAAAGAATAAAACTGTCACTTTCTCTACTTTGATTTTTAGCTAGTAATGAGAATTGAAATAATGTCAGAAGAGAAAGTCGATGTCGTTAATATGGTCAATATTGATGGAGTGGAAATACGGTGAAATGAGTTCCATCCGTGACTGACTGGTCGATGTAGGCTTGTTGGGTTAACATGGGTGACGTTGCTGAATATAGTAGTAATGGTTTCTGTATACACAGACACACACACACACACGCACGCACACACACACACATACACACACGCACACACACACACACACACATATACAAACACACAAACACATTCACCACCCCACACAAACACACTCATAGACATTTATATATATATTGGTTTGTGTGTGTGTGTAAGTATGTCTATGTATGTATATATATATGCATATATACATATGTATATATGTACATATATGGGTGACGTTGCCGAATATAGTAATAATGATCTCTGTACACGCACGCACACGCACACACACACACACACACACAAACACACACACACAAACCCACACACAAACACATGCATACCCCATACAAACGCATACACAGACATTTATATATATATATGTGTGTGTGTAAGTATGTGTGTGTGTATATATATATATATATATATATATATATACACACTTCTAAATTCTAATGAGGTACAAAGTCTAAAGTTTAATGACAGCAACATTATGGCTCTGAGTGATACATGTAGAGAGTTAAACTGCTCAAACACTTTTCTAAAGAATTTATTTGCAACCAACAATCACTATTGCGCCTCCACTCATTCGTGAGGTATACCTGTTTATCTATGTTACACATGTATATCACTCACAAAATATATCGATTGATATGTCACTAGCATTAAAAACTGCTTGCAAATTGCAATCGCTTCCTTTTTCATAGCCTTTCTCTTGCATAATGTCATTTGCGTATAATATTTTTGTATTCGTTCATTCTTTTACTTTCTTCAGTTATTTGACGGTGTCCATGTTGGAGCGCCATACCATGAAGGATTTTAGTAAAACGAATCAACTCCGGGACTTATTTTTATTAATCCTAATATTTATTCTGTCGGTATCTTAGGCCGAGCCGCTAACTTACGCGGATGTAAACACACATGCCCTGGTTGTGAAGCGGTGATGCCGAGACAAACACAGACTCAAAATTACGCACACAGATATATGTGTATATACTACGGACTACCTTGTAATCCTCCTGGTAATACGGATTGTGATCTCAAGGGACACGTCGTTTGTGGAAACGCGAATAGTGATGCATCAAGGCATTTATGAATTCCGTCCAATGACTATTGCTATTTTCAATATTTATATATATATATATATATATATATATATATATATGACTCTTTTACATGTTATTTGGCTGCAGGCTTGTTTTCAGTTTCCATCTACCAAATCCACTCACGAGGCTTTGGACAGCCCGAGGCTATAGTAGAAGACGCTTGTTCAAGGTACCACTCAGTGGAACTGAACCAGGAACCATGTAGCTGGGAAGCAAGTTTCTTACCAAACAGCCACTCGTATATACATACATACATACATACATACATACATACATAAATATATATATGTATATATGTATGTGAGTCAACGAGGGTATGCAATTTCCGAGCATACCAGCTCATGATTCAACAACTCTTAATCATATAATTCGCAGTGGGATTGAACCCAGACCATTTGGTTGGTAGTAATGAACAGATACCATTGTCTTGAACTTTATGTGTATAAGCAAGGCGGCGATCTGACTGAATCGTTAGTACATATCTTCTGTTTCTATGTACTGATGTCAAATTCCTCCAAGGTTGACTTCACCTTTCATCCTTTCTGGGCCGATGATATAAAGGCCACTTGAGCAGTGAGGGATATGTAGTCGAGTTTGCTCCTCCCCCGAAAAAAAAAATGAGTTTTTGTGCCAAAGTTTGAAACCAAGTGAAATGAATCCTGCAGTAATACTTCACATAAATTTGTCGGTTCGAATTGCACTGATATAGAGCACGTATTTATCTTCTGTTATGGTTTCCAGTTTGAAGTATCAGAGAACTGAAATAGTTGTTAAAACTATAAAATCCCAAATCTGTACCTATAGTATGCATCAGTGTTTTTTTAAACATTTTTGCATATAGAAAACAACGAAGTAGAGATATACCAAAAACAAATCACACACACACACGCAAACACACACATAAAGTAGATAGATACATAGATAGAGGGATAAATATATGCAAATGTTTATCTCATTCTCTGCGTTCGTGTCTTATAGTACGAAAAAAGAAGAAATAGCCGTATGTGTAGCAAAGAAAGGATTGTTTCTTTTTGCATATTTAAACGTATAAATTTATCTAGGATATAGATAAAATATCTAAACCATCTTAAGGGATTACTGTGTTTTTTCTGCCAGCCATGACTGATGTAACAGTATACAATAAATAAAAGATAAAATATAATTAAAGCAAAACAACAAAGGAATATGTAAAGCTTATGCTTTAATCTGAGGGGAAAAAAACGTCTTTTTTCTCTCTCTTTATAAACTAATGTCTAATATAGACTACAAAAACCATTCAAAATAGTCTTTAGAAAAAAATGTCTTCAGTAACAAGGAAAAGAAATCATGGAATACGATCTGACGAGATTATAAAACTCATTTTCTCTCTCCTTGCATCCATTTTGTTTTTGTGATAATACGACTAAGCACTATGTACATTAAAAATACTTAAATATGGCCACTTGCCGAAAGGTATAAAATGTACGGCGGTCTGTTTTAAGTCTTCATTGATTATTTACTCGTGTTTAAAACAAGACAATCTATATAATATCTGTTTTATTTTATATAATACGTTATATGATACTTTTGTTTTAGTTCTTGACTTCCGCCATTGTAGTGCGAATACATACATACATACATATATA
>NC_068993.1:11491699-11492762 GCF_001194135.2 Octopus bimaculoides
GAAAGCATGATTATACATGGATACATACATACACACATACATATATATATATATATATATATATATACAAATACATATGTGTGTATATATGTATGTGTGTGTAGATATGTATATCTATGTACATATGTAACGCCTTTGTGTTTGTAATTCTATGTATGTGTTGTTAGAAAGGATTGAAAAATTGAATGTAAAGTAGAGTTTTAGAAAACGGGTCTTTGTAACAATGCCGTTACATAAAGGAAAATTCACTTGAAACTATACATGTAAACTCTCAGGGAGTACGCGTGAAGCCGTGAAGGAGTGGTCGGATTGAAAATGGTGATACATCATTAGATATCATGGTTCACACAAGGACACAACTGGATCTAAGTTCAGTAGTCTATCATGAAAAGATACTAATCAATTTAAAGATTAATTCATTAACATTAAGTTCTATCCTCTAGGCTGTAATTACATCTAGTTAATGATCGCGCACAGTTTCAAAGTAAAATGCTATTAATTTCACATATACAAAGTATATATATATATATATAATGGACCTCCAAGACAAGAATACACGAATATGAAATCATTAAATGTCTATGTATACTAAACCAGGGATATAATGAAGATATAGACAACAGGACGTCGGATAACCGACAAAGTGAAGAAGAGAATACAAGCTTAAAATGTTATTGTAGCCTATCGGAATACCTGTATATTCAGGCAAATGTTGGGCTTTAACTATCGAGCGGGATGCTGCAGTGGGGCGGATTCGACAATGTCCGTTGTAATTTGGCGTGGAGACCCAGAGAGGCAGTCCGTTGGCCGGGGCGACGTCAGCTGCCTAAGTCATCGGCCAAAGGTGCTTTGCTTAGAAAAAAAATTCAGAGCAGAACAATGGACTATATCAAAAGGAATAAAAATCGCCTGGCACGTGTATCACGTTGGGAGTCATTTAGTTTTTGAACGGAACCCCTTTCCCACTCGGGCATGATGCGTTCATACAAATAAAGACAAAATCCATCCGTCCATCCATCCATCCATCCATCCATCCATCCATCCATCCATCCATCCATCCATC
>NC_068993.1:11493699-11498067 GCF_001194135.2 Octopus bimaculoides
TATATATATATATATATATATATATGTATAGGCTGATGAAGGCTGGAGGGTATATCAGCCGAAACGTTGTGTTAACAACAAACAAGATGAGGACAAATAGCTGTCAAAAGTAAATAATGTAAATGATGTAGATAATGTAAGCGTTGTTGTTAATAACACTAAGAATGCAGCCAAAGCTAAAAAGGTAATAAAAATACTAAGTAATGAAAGTTAGGATGGAAAGTGAAGTCTCATTCTTTCGGTAAGTAGCTTATAAAAGCTATAAGTTGTTAGTTATCTAATTAACTGAATATTGAAATATGGAAGTAAAATCCTAGATAAAATATAAACAGTAAGGTTAAATGTGGGGGTCAGGATGGGGAAAAAAATAAGGAAAGTGTACAAGAAATAATTAAGTGGAGAAATTTAAAGAAGATTTGGGAAATACATAGGAATTTAATAAACGTTGCAAAATTGTGTTCTAAATTTCTGCGTGCGTCTGATAGAAAAGGAAGCGAACGATTTGGCAAATCTCACAAAAATAACATAAAGTATAAAATCTGCTCGAATATTCGAGAGACGGAAAAAAAGTTACTGACTAATTTTATCAATAAAACAATTTGAAAATAAAACTAATTTATTTGAAGATATATGTAGGAAAATATATATAGGAAAATATTTGTATAGATAAATAGGAGCAGAATAATAATCTATCTATCTATCTATCTATCTATCTATCTATCTATCTATCTATCTATCTATCTATCTATCTATCTATCTATCTATCTATAGTACACTCTACTCAGCATGAAACGACTGTGGGGAAAGTAATTGATGGAAAGAGATGTGAAAAGATCCACAGTGAAATAAAGAGCTAACTGCTTAAGAATAAGTGAACCTATTAAACCTTAGGCTTTACATTAATGTCGAAGTTTCACTGCAGTTTTATAATAAAGTGCAACATATTATTGGGATAAGTTTAGCAAGCAAAAATATAAGAGAACAACAATAACATTGAGGAAATATTGTAATATAGAAATTACACCATATTCAACACAATAAATAAGTTGATTCTGTGTCAACAGAAAGAGTAGAACTAATATTATAAAGACAAAATATAGTAACTATAATGTAGTAATTGATATTCTATTATGTACGTGATTAGAATGGCAGTAGTATAGTACACTCTACTCATAGTATGAAATATTTGTGTTATTTTCATTATAATAATTGTTGCATAATCTCATATTGCTTTTATAATCCTTAGCTATAATATTTTGATGAACTAGAGGATATATTTAATATTCAACTCCTTTGCTTCCAAAATAATTTTGGTGTGTTTAATTTCAGTTTTCCTCTTCGGGTTTCTGAGTATGTGGGTATGAGAATTATAGCGTAATTTGAATTGTGTTAAATATGGAAATATATTTGGGGTACATTAACTTTACTTTGTAAGCTACGAGAAGCCACGGAAAAGATCCTGGCTTTCGCTAAAAGAAAATACAGGCGGATCAGTATATGATGATTATATTCAACATATTCACCTTCTATATGTACACACTTATTGTAGTGGTCCTTCTCTTTTCTAAGCCCTGTAAAAGAACTCGAGAGGTTGGGCCTTCAACTAGACCTTTCGGGATATTCTTAAGGCCAGGAATATAAGCTTTTACGATTTAAAATGCAATTACTTGGCTTTAAAATGTCTTACTTGTTATTAATATTGCCATTACGATTGTGTATCTGTATTAGGTGTCATAGGTGTATACTTTATATTCTTCTGATAAAAACGTCTATAATGTCTCTGCTGTCGGTGGAATCGTTTGCATGCAAGTGGAAGAATGTTCTAGATTGCTATACATGGATGTGGATTATACTATACCCTAATAACCCATATCCATTTCTGATGCTGATGATGTGGCTGCTAGGTTCAATGTAGAATATTTTTTCTTTAATTACAATTTTAATTATTTATTCATTGTAGCATGTTGCAAGCTCATTTAAAATTTCCAGTCGAGGAGGGATCTTTGAGATTTGAAGTAAAATATTTCTTAACTAAATAATTGATAATATTCTGCGTTGGTCGGTTAGTGCTTGTATGTTGTCTATCGATTCCGTAAATTTCCTTGATGGTTGAAAAATTACTGCAGAGAGATTTATGATTACAAAGAGAGAGTTATCTTTATTAAGTCTCCATTCACAAGGGATCACTTGTCGGAAATTCATGTAAAAATTCATGTAAAAATCTATCACTTCATTATGGATTAGAATTATACCATACCTGTAGACAATCATCTGAATAAGATCATCAATGTGTGTATGGACATTCGGTTTCAATATAATAGAGTACGAAAAGGCATTCGAGATGACTATTTTGTGTGGATTCATTCGTTGACATGCTGCCCATAAACAAGGGTATAAATGATTTTGGAAGCCCATTATCGATCGTGGTTCCGTTGAAACTTTCCCTTGCTGTGAATAATAATGCCATTGTTGGAATCCTTGAGATTGTTAATGGATTTAGGGAAGCTGATAGCACAATGAATAGAATGCAAAAATATAGTATTGTTAAAGGAGCTACTTTAAAAGCTGTTAACAATGTCTTTTGTATTTAACCACAAAGATAAGAGGAGATATTCATAACTTTAAGGTGTATTTCATCAGGAATTTGCTGATATTCTCGATATTAATTTTAATGGGTTTGCTTAATCTGATGGTTATATTTTGTTCATAATTAATTACAGTCTTTCATTAAAAACTAGGTGTTCGTGATTCAATCCTGTCGTGAATAATTGAACTTTTCTCCAATGAGTTGACTTTTAATTACAACATGCTTATTTTTATTACCAGCATAAGCTGAATTTTATCATTACAATGTTTATTTTTTTTTTATTTTCTAGCCTTTCGATCCAACTTTACATGATATTCCAGCTTCCCATCAGCTCATTACTCAAAAAATGTTTCCTATTTCCTTCACTTTTTGTTCAGTTTGTATATTCCTACATTTGTCGTGAAATTGACTTTATTTTCTAATTTCTGTGTTTGTAAGAAATGTAAAATTTTCGTTAGTGCAATACTTTATTATTGAACACTTCAAATTATTTCAAGCGTAACCTTTTGTAGGTATTAACCATATCTCAAACTCTTTCTAAGCAATAGTTTAATCTACATTGAAATATTTTCAGATAAACACTCAGTCATCTACTAACATGTCCGCCATTAATACTATTACACGCCTCCTAATTTACTTTGTCATCCATTATTTTAGACAGCTAAATAATGCAATGAATCTATCACTTATATTCATATTATTTTTAGTTATATGTCACATCCTAAATGACCCTATTATTTTTATTGCATTGCATCATTGTCTGCTTCACATTTAGTCTCTTGTTAAACGTTTAACTATTTTCCATGCACGCCATTTTGAAGGCGCTTAAGCCTTACACACAATTTCTGTTTTCTTCCAAACATACATATATACACAATCGTATAACACTGCCCCAAACGTATTGTTACTTCTTAATTATTCTCTAAGGGATTAATAATCACACATGAATACAACAAGGGAGCTACATCACATTTTAATAATCACTTTTTTATCAGCTTAATGTTGTTTCTATATCTAATAAACTACCTCACTAACACACATATAAATCAACTCACGGACTCACACACTCATCTCTTCCTTTCTCACCCTCTCCCAATTTATCATTGTATCCCTTTTTCATATGCCTATCTGCAACTATTAACTGTCTTTGTCACAAGAAGTATACGCCAATATAATTCACGATAATCGAATGGCATCGAAATATAAATCGATCAATGGGCAATGGAATTACTCCGATTCCATTTCTTATATTGCATTTTCAGTCTACACAAGAGTAAATGAAGTTATTTTCTTTACATTCTGACAAATAGCGAAATGTCAGGCGATTATGACATGTAATGAGAGCCAAGTAAACAAAATGGCGATCTCACCACGATATATATTATATGCGACCATCACAAATGATTGCATATAATGATCAAACCAACTGATACATCACTGTCAGTTTCTATTGACAAATTCACACAGGCACACAACCACCAATGCACACACACTCATACACACACACTCATACATACACACACACACATACACACACATATTAGCGCTTACATACACAAACACAGATACACTCACAGAACAACTTTCCTCCAAACACATTCGACAAAATATATATACAAATATACATGCATGCATACATACAAACATACATATATATACATACGTGGAAACATACATACATATATACGTACATGCATATATATGCATATATATACATATACATACACACACACACACACACATATATATATATATATACATGCATACATATAAATATAATG
>NC_068993.1:11498278-11499237 GCF_001194135.2 Octopus bimaculoides
ATATATATATATATATATATATATATATATATATATATATATATATATATATACATAAAGTATATCTACGTAATACGCATATATTTAGATTTAGGCATTTCTACGAACGGACGAACATGTGATAAGTATATATACATAGGCATACATAAATACATACACACACATATGTATGTATTTACAGACATACATACATACATACATACATACATACATATATATAAATACATATATATACTTATATATACTTATATATATATATATAGAGAGAGAGAGAGATTGTTAAATATCTATTTATATATATTGTGTGTGTGTATGCGCTGGGTGTATTGGAATATGTTTCTATGCACGTATTCCTATTTGCTGTTAGTGGTTGACTCCGTGTACATAAATGTCATGTCATCGATTCAGTCAGAATAATTTCACTCGTTTCTTCAAGTACAGATATCAGGCTACGTAGCGTACGTCCATAAAATTATGTGAGCAACATACATACATACATACATACATTACATACATGCATGCATGTATACATACCTACATCTACACACTTATATACAAACACATACGAATATACATGTATAAACACATGTGTTATATATGTAATTATATTCGTGAGTATGTGTTTGATTCTGTGTGTTTTGAAATGTCTATGTGTACATGCGATATTGTGTGCATAGTTGTTCTATTTACTGACCTTTCATTAATAGTATATTGCCGACAGTAAATTCCACTTGACACTAGGAACAATTTTCTACCTGAAGGTGTCATTGTTTTCAGCTTGCTCATGCATCGTATTAAACCTGATATGAACATAAGATTGGATGGAATCTTCTTAATTGGTGTTGTATGTCTATCTATCTATCTATCTATCTATCTATCTAAACTACATATTTCTCTAGCTATATCTTTTACATTAACTCGTTCCATTCGCTAAACTGCGGCCCTACTTGCTCACACAC
>NC_068993.1:11499247-11508260 GCF_001194135.2 Octopus bimaculoides
GAGAGAGAGAGAGAGAGAGAGAGAGGGAGAATATATAAGCAGATTTAGCGGTCATAATAACCAACTAAGGGATAACATATCCGTATATACAATCGGAATCCGTTGTCCATGTTATCTCTGGTCATGGTTATGCAGGCTCACAGGTAACGACTGAATGAACAAATGTTTATCAGGAAACAGATATAAATAATAAAAAAATTGGAGAAAACCTCAGATCAAGAAACACATCAATTGGACCACATTTATAGCTTATTATGTAATGCAAAACATAACATAACATTTATGTGACATAATAAATCTTACGCCCGTTACTGCATCTGATGCTAATCAATGTCTACAAATAATACCGAAAATAAAATTCTTCATCTTCATAGGACATTCCAAGCAGGGCACGGAGTTTCATCAGAGTAAAACAAAACCATCCAAAATAAATAAAACGAAGAAGGAATAGGAAAGAAAACATGGCCTAAAAAAGAAGTCTAGAAGCCCAAAATATTAAAAACATATAATCTACCATCACAAGTCCGTAGGTAAGAGCGTGAGCTAGTACTGGTCTAGGGAGTAGAACATTTTTTTACGGGTAATTTCAATACAAAGGGGGAACTAAGATGTTTTAAAAGAAATTATCAAAAAATAATAATTCAAGGAAACTTACTAACATGAATTTTGAAGGGCATTACCTACACTAACGAAAAACCTCTAGTTAAAATGTATCCAAAACATTACCGTGGGGTTCTTAAAATAGTGTACTCACAGACATATTACAGAGAACCCCCACCTTTTGTACGTAGTGCGACAGGTCTATGTCCAGCGAGCTCCAGAATTGGTCAATTATATTTGAACGGAAAGTATTAAAACCGTTCCAATGGATATGTAAATGAAGATAAAAATAAGGAAGAAAATAAATAACGGATACGGGGGAGAAGACAATGATATAAATGGCCCAGGACCGCTTATTTCCTTCTGCAGCTTATCAATATAACATATATGAGAAAAACGGTCAAATGAGCACTAGACTCTAGATTTATAGTGAAGGGGAGGCAACTAGTACAGACATTACAGAAGATCTATATTAAAAAAAAACTGCTAACAAATTTTGGATTTATCATCATATTTAGGAAATTGTGGTAATAATTAGATGTATAGAGGTACCTAGGAAAATTCTATCGTATAGATACACTACAATGCCTAATCATAATATTTAAGTGGTTAATATTTAAGACCAAATCACATTTTAGTTGTTATGAATATTATTCTCAAGTTCAAACAGTATGCGAAATATGCTTAATAAGCATTACATTATCATTTAAGTTAAATAGTTCCTATCATTAAATATAAGAATTCAAAATATTATATTGACCCTAATTCGGGTGCATTTACACTAGGTCCACTAGTACTAATTTGTTAGTGGACCACAGAGCTGTGTCAGACAACTTCTATCTGGTCGAAAATCATGCTGGGTGGCAGTCAGCAAGTCATTCTCTTCAAGGAATGCAATTAATATCCTTGGGACTATTTGTTCCATGACTTTGCCAATGCATGAGGTCAGTGAGTGAGGCCTATGGGTGTTAGCATCTTCTCTGCACCCTCCTTCATGGATAAGGTATATTATTCCCTCCTTTAGTTTGTTTGGGAGCTTACATGACTTCAGGAGTGTTGCTGGGAATCCATCAGGGCTAGCAGCTGAGTTTGTGTCAATATAATCTATTGCTAGCATTACATCCTTTTCTTTGATGTTCATGCAATAAATTCTTACTGCCTCCAGCTCAGCTTCTATAGCAATAAAGAATATACTCATCCCTTTTTATTTCTAGGAGAAATCGCTTTACTTGAAGGTACGTTTGAGATTCTTCTTTCAATTCCTTATCATCCGGCTATAGAGTTCAGAATTCTGGAAAAGTGAGTCAGTAAAAAAATCCTCAACTTTTCTTGAAGGTCTTGTTGTCAGTATTAACCTATTCAAGAGAAAACGGCAAACGTAAATGATGTGGTATACCCTCCTTCCCAATAGGCATACATAAAAAAACTTGTGTGGGAAAGATATTCTTTAGCTTAGTCGATAAACATTTTCTCCGTATGAATAGTATCATTAAACGTGTTTATAAGTATACCTTAAGAGTTTCCATTAGCTATGCACCTAATGTAAAGAAGATATTACTAGTTTGGACAAAACCCGAGACAGAGGTATGATGCTTTTGTAGAAGTAATACTACAGGTATTCTTAAAGGACAGTGTAACACGGAATTAATAACAAACCACAACGAAACGAAAGACAGAACTACTAATGTCCAGTATAAAGTATAATATGGACTTTATACCTGTACATTATAAAACTGCTGACGCCGCTGTTAGTTTGATCATGCATGTACAACATTCGCTCTTAGTTTCAACATGCATTTAAAACAAGGAACGTTCGTATCATCGCATACCATATACTGCAAAACGGAGGTAATTAGAAAAATACTTGTGACTTATGTTGTGTTTGGGTGGAGTCATATTGTCTTAAGGCCTTATTATCTAACACACAAACACACACCTGTTCAATTTCCACACATTTGTTATTTATAGTTTTCGTTGCTTTTGCAACTTTAGTTATACCCTATACATTCGTCGGAGATATAGACAATTAATCATGGGAACGATACTCATGTGGGAACAAATACCAATATAGAATATTGGTAGGCAACATACACATAAAAGAAAAACCTAAAGGCATCGCTGTTGTAGGGGGCCTATCGGTCAGAAATCTAGGCAACGGTATCTGCATTAACTTGTCAACAATAAAACAAATTCACACGTTACTACAGATGTATTAGCCTCATATGAACAATATTTGACGGTAAATTTTACAAAAATCCTTCCAAAATCTAAGAAGGAATACAGAATTTAAAATGAAAATAAGTCTGTGAATGTATCGAAACGTTGAGTATGGATTTAGGAAATTTAGTCTTCCAGGCTTCCAAACAAAATGCAAAGCACTAATAGGAAACTATGAAAAAACTGTAATACCAAAAGCAAAAAAACTTGAATATTCTGGTTTTTAAGGAAACGCACATATGCATGTAGATTTATGTACAATGGCAATGTTGGAGAACACACACACACACACACACACGTATATATTTATTTATATCCATAGATGCAAACAAAGGAATCATAAACATGGAACTCATTCTCTACCTCTTCGAAATTTGAGAATTATGTCTATTTGTTTCACTCAATATTTTTCCAAACCATGTTCGATAATTCATTGGAATTTTTCTGTAGTCAAGCTATTCAAACATTCCAGACGACTGGAAATGTTATTTACAAAGCATGATTTAATGGATCGACCGTTATTAATCCAAAAGGGATTAAAGGATAATAATTTAATATTATGATTTTTTTTTTTTTTTAGAAAAAAGAATGTAATTTAAAATGTCAACCAAGATAGAAAAAAATTACTTTAATTTTGAAAACAGAAAGAATGTCACTGGTTGTAGACTTCGCACGGGTTGCAGACGTCGGTATGCGGTAATAATAACACTTTCCAAACACATGGCTCCAGGATCAGTTCCACTGAGTGACAGCCTGTGTTCTACTATAGCTCCGGGCCAACAAAAGGCTTGTGAGACTAATATGGAGACGGAAAGTGAAAGAGGTGTCATATTTATATATATAAATATACTGGGTGGGCAACTAAGTTCCCGCCGTTTTCTTTTTTTAAGTTTGGAATTTATTGCGTTTTTAAATTTTGGAATGCAATTTTTTTTTCGTGAATTCTATTTTTGAATCATTTTGGAATCTAATTTGTTTTTTATTCGAGGAAACAAAAAAGAAGAAAAAAAGTCGCAGTCCAAGATTAGGTCAATTTAGGTTGTGAGTACGCCTGTTACCTCATTCTCTCATGACTTCCGGGAGCAAACGAGGCACAAACTTTGCTACAACTCTATTTATTCGCAATTCTTCGCACAAAACTCATTTGCAGGCGATCCTGGACACACCAGTCATGTCAACAAGTTCCTCAATTGTTCGGCGACGCTCCTCCGAGATCACTTCATGCATTTTCGTGATGTTTTCGTTCGGTCGGGGAATCGATGGTCACCCTGAACGAGGGTTGGTCTTCAAGCGACAGATGACCGTTCCTAAAGCATGGAAACCACTCATAAACGTGTGCTTTGCTCATAAGAGTGTCCTTCTAACCGGTTTTAATCATGACAACTCTTTCGACCGCCGTTTTCCCCAGTAGAAAACGGAATTTCCCGAAAGCATATTCTTCCTTCCTTTCAGCAAACGCAACAATCGGCGAACAGGGAAGAAGAACTGCGAAACAAAGATGGATGAAACTTGAGAATAATATGGATGCACCCCGTGTTAGTACGACTCCACAAGGCGAAACTGGTCGGCAAATTGCTGCTTGAAGATTGCATCAAATGACTCCTAGCGGCAGAAGTCTGAACTACAATGGGCTTGAACCATAGAGAACGTCTCCGATTACTTTTGGGTACCTCCTCGTAAAGCAAGCGCAAGTGAGTTGCAATCGGATTTCTCTTTGTATTGACTGAATCTACCTGCGAAATTATATACATGCATAATTCTGTCTTTCTTGTAGTTCTCAACCTGATGGATGGGTTTGCTCTAAAGGCCAGAACTCCAATCTTTTCACAAAGTACGAACATATTTTTGGAAAATATAAGTATGTTTATCCGTTTATTGGTGTAATCCCAACATTTGTCTCTCCTTTTTTTTTTCTCCGGCAATCCAACGTTACTAAATATTATGGATAATGCCACTCATATATTCATATAAAAGTTAGCATCTCTATATACGAAGTCAAAAATCTTTATCATGTGAACTTTGCTTCCCACACAGAAATATAACTTCTATTCAGGATATATATATATATAGGATATATATATATATATATATATATATATATATATATATATATATATATATATATATATATATATATATATCAAAACACATGTATAGGTGTGCACATGCATGTGATTACATACATACACCAATCGGCAGAAATAGGCACACATACACAGTGTTACGTGAACAACTATATGTAAGCCCCAGTATTCACCTACGCTCACAATCGAGTGCCGTTCTTTCTCTACTCTCAATTGCATAACATTTCCTTCTTCTTCTGCTGATTTGTTCTGTCAATTATATTTGCTTAATGGAGGAGAAAACGTATAAGCTGTATACCATACTTTTCCATAGGTTTGCTAATATTGGTGTGAAATTCAAAGTAAATACTTCCAACTACGTTATTATTATCATCGATGTTTGCGTATTACTGACATATTGTTAAGCAGAATGTCAACGAGTTCGCATTCATGTCCTATGCACAAGCAAAATACTAATATTTTAATTGTGTATACGTACGGTTAAATTCTGAATCTGAGAAATCTAATTATGGTCTGCTTCAGCAAGAATTCGTACATAGAAAGCTTGTTCTCTCCTCTCATTCACCATATCAACAATAATGAATTTTATGAGCGTCTTTCCCTAACAATGTTTAACTAGCTGCAAGTGTAGAGATAGTAGAGATTATTGGAAGAAGAGAGACTGATATATCTGTTATGCTTTTGTGTTGTAGGTAGGAGACAAAACGTACGAATTTAGAGACACAATGAAGTTTGTATAGGCATTAGGTGATATACATGAATGAAAAGGAAATTGGTGATCTTCTGGTTGCAGTGAATTTGTAATCTTCGATTTTTACCCGTTCTAGTCATTGGACTGCAGCCACTCTGGGACTCGGTGTTACAGTGTTTCTTTCAACAAATTCAAGTGTTCAAGCTCGGTATATATATTAGTTCCTCTTACCGAATAGCGACACATGCAACTACACATAATATATATATATATATATATATATATAATATGAATATATGCATATATACATACATATATGTACATACCTACATATAATTGTATATATACATGCATATATGGGTACAGGACATAAAAAAAAAAACGTTAAACACAATGAGAAATGAAAGCATAGAAAACGAGCTTTTTTCGAACAGCGAAAAAAACAAACAGAGAAACGAGGCATGCAACATAAAGAATATACCCCTTCTTCAGATGACCCTGTTTCATCTACTCCGCGTTTCGAAGGTAAGGACAATACGCGACTTCGTTGAAACATACGTGTATTTATTTATTTCAGAACAAGTTGTTGGTAGCAAAGTAACCATGTTAACCTCGCGATCATAACTGCCCGTAGACTATTATATGAGTCTCAACTTCACAAATCTCTGTAACACATTTTACTGAAGCACGTGGATTAGTGTGTCTAAACTCTAAAAGGAGGCGTAACTAGCATTACCGTTGAGCAATCGTTGAAACAACTAAACATAAGCGACAAACTTCAACGTCCTCCCGACGCATTTGAACCCTTGTCTTCTTGATGGAAACCGAATTTGTTTAGGAGTATAGGTGAATGAAATAGCAGTCTCTCACGCAAAGTTTTGCCTTCCTATCGTATGTCTGACGCTAATCAAGAACACAAATGGTATTGAACCTCATTGTTTTTGAATATAAATATAAATATATATCAGCGATATATAAGAGATGAAGTTTATGAGTTGTGAATCGAACATGATTAGCTGAGTCAGTTTTATAACATCCTGCTAATGATTGTACATCATTTATACAGAAGAAATGTATATTCGGTTTAAATAGTTTCTAGTGTTACACATTAGCAAGTGCTTGTAGTCATACGATAGGAGGAGGTCGATACTGTTTAGATTTAGTTTAGAACCAGGAGAAACAAACCCAATGAGAAACAGTCATGTGAAGAGGTATTTTCCTTTCTATGGCGTCTCCATATCATTAGCAGATAAAATATTATTAATGAATATGGAAGGAAGAGGTCAATAAAATAAATATCAAGCATGTAATGTTATCTGTTTAACAATTATATCATTCCTGACTAATTTGTGGCAAAATAGGAATCTGTTATTATTATTATTATTGGTTTGGCTCGAGTTTGCTCTTATTCCTGGTAGGATTTATGTGAGTAGCGGGTTACTACCTATAACCGTAATTATCCACAAGTTTTCGGCAGTCTTTGCTTTTCATCCTTTCGGGGTCGATAAAATATGTACCAGTTACGCACTGGGTCGATGTAATCGACTTATCCCCTCCTCCAATACCTGAAATGTACTATAGGCACATTTCAGGTATTGTGCCTATAGTAGAAAGGATTATTATTATTTTCTTCATAAAAATGGATTAGCGGGCTCGTTGGGACTGGGGTCCTGGGTTTGATTTAATTGGCTACACTTTTTCTCATAAAGTGACAGACTTTGGGCAAAAAATTGCATCCATTATTGTCGTTAGGATAATCTGAATGAAATACGGTTAAGAACTGGCAGAATCGTTAAATCATTGAACAAGCAAGTGTTGGGTATTTGCTACAACTGTTATCTCTTGATGTTCTATAGAGGTAAGTGTTTGTAGTGGATTCTTCCATTGTCGAGCGAAGAAAGTAACAGCCAAGTCCATGAGTTCATTTCACTTATCCATTCTTTAAGGGGTCAATATGTTTTTCAAATAATATTATTCTTTTAAAATATACCACCTTTAAATTGTTGCAACGATGGTAACATTCAACTCTCTCTCTCACAAATTCCTCTGATGGTCTAGTTGAAACTATTGCCGCCAATGCACCAACAAAAACGGTATAGCATTTCTTTACATCCCCGGTTCAAGATTCACCCAGATAAATTTCGCTTTATTTTCTATTTCAGTCAATAGAATAAGCACCAGCTAAATCGTGCAGTCAATACAACCGGCTTTACAAATTCAACAAATCCGGAGCCTTGAGTGAACTTAACAAGTAACGCCAATATGTAACTGTCTATATACTGCATGAATTAAAATTAATAGAAATGTATGGGTGTATTTGGTGTAAACAAAACATGCATACCGTATTTTCAGCCTGGCTGATCTCAGCTTAAGTCCCATTGCAGTTGCGGGCCAAAAGTATATTTAATCGTATACGGAGCTCATGGAATAGACACCGGTGGTACAATAAGACACATAGAATCAAGTGCACCCACTATCCTCATAAAATTGGCATTAATACTAGCCAAATGAAACTGTTATTAGTCATGGACATTTCGTCAGTTAAATTTGCTTTTTACACGTTTGCAAATGCCTAATCAGAAAGTATACATGCGCAATACGCAATTCTCTACTGAATATACTTATAATTGTCTTTTGTTGCCCGGCTTTTAAATAGATATTTTATACATTTCTTTCAATTCTCTGATGGGGTTATCAAAGTTGTATGGATCTTAGTCAGGATCCAAACAATGAGGTGTGAGTAGTTTATTTATTCGTGCAGCGTGTTTATATCAATATGAATTTTCCCCGCATTTATATTTACGAGTGTGTACACACATATACACACACATGTATATCTGTACATGCACACACACACACACACACACATACACACACACACACATATATATACAGATATACAAATAGATAGATAGACGTATATATAAATATATATATATGTATATATGTATGTATATATGTGTATATATGTATACATCTGTCCAGGCATGTATAATAGTACAAATATAGAAATGCATATATTGTTGTGAAAAGAAACGTATCGATATATCGTATGATATTTTATAACCATAGTATCTCCCGAGTATCCTAGCAGAATCATTTCAATTGCTGATCCAAATATATAAGTCCCACTTCATGTATTCGCTTTCTTTATCCTTCAATCCCAATAGTCTCATGTATTTTATGGAAAATGATCATATTAGTCTATTTTATGAGAATTTTACACGAACGTTCATTTTCAATTTTCAATGTCAGTTCAATTTTGTTATTGGCAATAGAAAAATAGCATCCCCATGTTATTGTAATGAGAAGCCACGGTTGTGCTTGTGCATATGTGTGTGTGTACATACGTGTCAATAGAAAACATACATATGTATATTTATATACATATATACAAACATATATATATGCATGTATATAT
>NC_068993.1:11510661-11511808 GCF_001194135.2 Octopus bimaculoides
TATATATATATATATATATTACTTAAAATTGAACGCATTAAACTCTAAGAAAGCTCCACATGCTGCTTATGCACTTGAAACTGTTGCATACGTATGACTTTCAGGTTTTAGTACAGTTGCAAGAGTACAGTTACAATTACTGCACCAAAATCGAACAATGTTTTCATCCAGTGGCACCGCCGACCAGAACCACCATACCCCCCACCACTACAACCACCAATAACAACAACAACACCATCTCCACCACCACTGCCTCGAGTTAGAGAAGCATCAGTATTGTTTTTTATCATATCGATAACCACCATGATCCAACATCATCATCATTGTCATTATAATCATCACTGCCTTTATCGACTTCTAACTAACCTTATCACCATTTGTAATCTATATATATTCATTATTAGGAAATAAACGAAATGACAGCATCAACAACAAGAACAACAACAACATCAACAACAATATCAGATTGCTCGGGGCTTAGTATACATTCTATTTTCGTTGAGTTTTTTTTTCCATTCTTAGCATCCTGCTATTATGCTACCTGCTGTTAGGTCACCTGAGTTTAGAGAACTACATATGGTAGTGTTTGTGTCACATAATATAGAAGATAAGCATAATATTATTGTGTATATTTGATAATACACATCAGAATACACATAAATACCCATGATATTCACTCGGGCTATTATTTATTAACATACACAAACAAATGAAATAGAAAAAAAGAAGGAACAAATACTTCAAATAAAAATATCAGAACAAAATATGTTTTCTCTTTGCTGGCAGCTATTCCATTCTAATCATTTCTTGTATATCTCTTTTCATTCTAATATTACATTTTCTCTGCCTTCTTTCTCTCCAGTCTATTTCGTCTTTTATTTTAAAATTATTTCCTCTGTAGACTACTTGCTTAATTATATTTGTCCCTTAGCTGAAACTATACATTGCTATATATACAAACACACATACTCACGCATCTATCTATCTATCTATCTATCTATCTATCTATCTATCTATCTATCTATCTATCTATCTATATATCTATCTATCTATCTATCTATCTATCTATCTATCTATCTATCTATCTATCTATCTGTGTACATAAAGAAGTAATATATTATATATATATATATATATATATATATAT
>NC_068993.1:11511961-11513705 GCF_001194135.2 Octopus bimaculoides
TATTATATTATATGAGGGCTTTAGTTCATGGAGAGATAAATGAATAGGTATGCTGTGTAAGTGTTATCGTTGGTCATCCGTTAGATTCTAAGTTCACACCTGAGGCTGGAGCTACGGATCCGTAGTAAGTTTCCGACTTAGCAGGGTATATATTAGAAGAAAATGGACAAAAATAGAACAAAAAACCCAGGCAGGACGAGTATCTCAAGTTACGTAGAATATTTAATTAGAGTAAGTTGAATTTGAAGTAATTAATTAATTAGTTGAGTAATTAATGAATTACTGAAGTACACTACAGACTATTGATGCTGTATATGCGAATTGCAGAAACGGCAAAACAAAGATGGACTTCCAATGTGTTTTTAGAGAATATTTTCTAAAAGTTATTTGTGAGATACGTGGATATTTTGGCGAATAATCTCCACGTCAGCCACTGTTGAACTAAAGACTATTGTTTGTATCCCAAGAAATTACAGAGCATTACTTCTGATCAAATTAGTTTGTATACAAATGGAATTAGAAATGAACAAAGGCATGAAATATGCACCTTATACATAAAGGTTAAACAATTAGTTGAAGAAACCTGATAAATATCTACCTACGAGTATTTTGCCGGTGTAAAGCCAAAATTCTGAACGTTTAATTGGATGTCAGGTGCTACATAGTAGATCAAGGTCTCTAAAACGGTGCACTGTTGTGAAAGGCAGAACATCTTTATCTAAATAATATTTTATTCATAATAGTTTAAATCATTATTTCCTATAGAGTTTTAAAGATCTCATCAGTTTCGCATTTCAAAGCAGGAGAAATTCCATGAGTGTTGGAGCTCATCAATGTATCAAGCAAATATATTGTATACTGGATATCACATTTTACATGCAATATATGAATATGTCATCTGATACTTCACAAATATGGTTCGGTTAACACGGTGGAAAATAATGTATATACATCGTCATACAAATTATTTAAATATCCGGATCAACGCACATGAAGTGATATAATATAGTTCTGAAATTCGGAAATAATGATTTAATCACTTAAGGCATTGCTCTTTTGAGACCAAGGTCAAAGCGTTAGAAAAAGCATGCTATAATGACCGTAACTTCATTCTGATTATAAAAGTAGGAATCTCTGGAAAGGGTTGCGTACTAATGGGTGTGAGAACACTATTCCTTGTGACTAAATATAAAAACCTAAAGCAGAAATTGAGATATTGCATTAAAAATAAATTCGACATATAATATGTAAGAAAAAATTGCAGTTCTCTGTTTTAGTTAACACGAATACAGATTTTCCTTCTCAACAAACAAAACAAAAGACGAAGACGGGTGTGTAAACAACAAACAAATGTAATAGTTTAACGATCGGGAAGTGAGAAAGTATTTTATGTTTCGAGCCTATGCTCTTCAATAGAAAGGAACACAGAAATAAACAGAGAACGAAAATATAAAAAAAGGTTTAGTGTCTAGTGAGCGATGGACAAGCCAGCCGAACAATCTGCACGAATGATTTGTTTATTTCGATCAAATACCTGTGCTGTATATAAGCTGACTCCTTCTATCAAACCGATGTTGCGTGAACAAATGTAAGGTGTAGCGCGCGTTAGGTGTCGAAGTGATCGAAGAGTAACGTGAAATGGAGTGTTAAGCTCAAGACTACAGCGTACCATCCAGTCTAGTATTGAAATCATGGTCTTGCAATCTTGACGGCCAACAACCTAAACACTAAGCCATGCAATCTT
>NC_068993.1:11513961-11516196 GCF_001194135.2 Octopus bimaculoides
TATATATATATATATATATATATATATATATTTACATATATATATGCATGTATATATACATACATACACATACATATATATAAGCACTATACATACATATATATATGTGTGTGTATATTATACGCATATACATATACATATATTATATATGAACATGATATCAGACAAAGAAATGAAATTATCCTCAATGTACATGATCAACCAACAAAGAATAGCATACATTACCCAACTCGCATTATATATCGATGAAGTAAACTTACCCTTCATCTTTTCGGAGATTGTAAAAGTGAGCTTATACTCTGCAGAGGTAAGAAGACAAATTCACCAATTGATATTAAGGGCTATATCCCTGTTAAATAGACAAAAGACAGGATAGGAAATGAACCAACGATTTATCAATTGGTTTTCTGGCACGTCTACTACAAAATGATCAATCTATATGATTTCGTCTAATTTTGAAACGACTGAAATTTCCATGGACGAATACGCTATTACCAGACCGATAAATGAAATTCTACCATCAGTAAAACAACGCAAAAAAATATGCGTAAAACAGCGGCGGAAAAGAAATCCTCGGCAGAAATAAACACTGTAGTCATTCACCAGACGTTTGCTAGATTAAAAAGTGGTGTATTTGTTGAAATAGGCACGGCAATAGTGTCAATGTTGTTATAATGCACTGCAGCTTCAAACTTGATGGATCACATACCGAGAAAGTAAATTTCACGACGCGTAACGAACAAATAAAAAAGATATATATTATCAGTTATTTTTGTTTTCATAGACATGGATCGTAATATAATATGGTGACATGAAAAAATAATATTTAATAAAAAAATTCACAAAAACACTCTAATTGGAATATATAGTGTGTGTGTGTATATATATATATATATATATATATACATGCATATTGTTATTTTATGTGCAATCTTGAATAATAAATGCAATTGCTTCGTAATTTTCACGCAAAAATGTTGGATATACACACACGTACACCTGTTTAATTAAGGTTAATGTTTTTGAGGTCTTTTGAGTATAAAAATGAATGTGTACTCGTGTTCAAATCTAAATGCACTATCATATTTAAAATATAATGTAACACATACATACATGCATAGATTCATACGTACATGTATGTATGTAAGAATGTATGCATGCATGCATGTACGTAGAAACTTAGTACTTTAGAGCTATAGGGAACATTCACTGATCGTTCGGCGCATTATTTTAAATGACACAATATTGTATAAATAATACACAATTCAGTGTTAGTAAGAAAGTAAATGAGCCCGATGTCTAAATCCCCCTCTCTTTCTTTTTGTCTCTCTTTCTCTATTTTTCTATCTGCTATATTGCAATACTACACAGTGGCTGTGTGAGCTACGAAATCCTCGTCACCACTGTCATACCGCATGTTCCGATGACCTCTACTTAACTACCCCGACGTCTAGACTTCTCCCTATATATCTACGTAGACGTCTCCCTATATATCTAGATATTGGGCTAGCCTACTTCATCGTCTGTATCGCGCTGCCCTTCTTAGCGTAACACAAAATATATACATACATACACAAACGCACCCACTCACACACACATACATATATGCATAATTGGTGCACATGATTATGTAAGTAAATGCGTAATTATCAGTCTGGGCTAGACTGGATTTTCAGAAAAAGAAATCAATCGGTTCGCACATCATAAAAACAAACTGTAAGCGGAACAGTAAAAATGTGCAAGATTGTTCTCAGGTTTAAATTGTAATGTCGTCTGTGTTATCTATATTCCAATGATATAGCTTTGTATATTTGCTAGAAATTAGCTCCCTATTCTGAGAAGGAATTGAAATGACTAAAAACGAAAGAGACGTCCATACATACATACATATATATATACATACATACATACATACATACATTAATACACAAGCATACACACGCAGATATGTATTGTATATATATATATATATACATACATATATATATGAGTATATATATGGATATATATAAATGGATATACGTATATATATACATATATATATACAAATATATATATTCATATATATACAAATATATATCTTCATATCTTCATATAAATAAATATATAAATACACATGTATGTTTGAATATATATATATAAACATATGTATGTGCATGAGTATATATATATATATGTGTGTGTGCATATATATATAATTGTGTATATATATATATATATATATATATATACACA
>NC_068993.1:11516317-11518108 GCF_001194135.2 Octopus bimaculoides
TATATATATATATATATATATATATATATATTTATTTATAATCGCGTGTGTGTGAACGAACATTACGTCGAAAGAACTGTTTGTAAAACAGATAGCTTGATCAATATCAGATATTTGTGTGGTACGCAAAGTCTCTAAATCTCTCGGTAATTTCCCAGTGCATCATATTACATATATCTGCGAATTATACATTAGTTCTAGATGGTCCTGTTAACGGAGGCAATGTAGTGCAAAACTGTTACTTCAAAAACACAACGAAACACATTAGTAACAGTCTGAAGCAGCAGTTTGCAATATATAATGGCAAATACCCATTTTGTTTTACTAAATATTACTGCTGTATTTTTCTGATATTTATCTTGTTCTGGAGAGTGCTAAAAAGAGAAAACACAGAGAAGGGCAGTTGAAAATAAAATAATAAATATCTACATATGCACAAGGTCAAATATATGTCAGTCCGGAGAGAAGAAATAACTATTGCAAGTTATTTTGTTTAATAGTCTAAAATTCTGATTATCTAGCATCTTTAAGCAGAAGTAAAATTATAACGTTGATGATGTTCATGATAACAGCAACAGTAATAATAAAAGTAATCCTCTCTATTATAGGCACAAGGTCTGAAATTTTGGGGAAGGGGACTAGTCAATTATATTGACGCCAGTGTTTCACTGGTACTTAACATATCGACACCGAAAGGATGAAATGCATAGCCGACCTCTGCGGAATTTCCACTCAGAATAGAACTATGGACGAAATACAGTTAATCTCTTAATGTACGACCGCTCGCCCCTGCTTTTCAATCTATAAGCGCATACTTTCAGTAGGGCCATTCACTCTAACCATTTTTGCCACTGTCACCCATGTTTTCACAAAGTTAACCGAATGTAGCACTTCTCTCTACACCCTCACCTTTCTTTCCAAGTGAGACTTAATAAAGTTGAAAGTAGTTGGACCGATGAGGAAGGTGTCATTTGTCAGTTCTTTTAGTCTCGTACGGCACACTTCTTTTGCCATAGGCACTGGAAAGAGGAACACCACCTGTCCTGCCTTGTTACTGGTGGGATGACCCTCACGTTGGATTAAGCTGACAATCGTATAGGTCACACACACAGATAACAGGTGTCCGACACACTGTGGAGATAATAATCCTTTCTACTACAAGCACAAGGCCTGGAATTTCGGAGAGGAGACTAGTCGATTACATCGGCCCCAACGTTTGACTGGTACTAGATTTATGGTCTCGAAATGATGAAAGGAACGAGGGTAATGGCAAGGTTTTTAACAAAAATAAATATTCTGATCAGCATGAAGTGAAATATTTATTAAACAAAGGGGCAAAGCGGTGTCGTGATATTTATAAATTTCCTCATTATTACCGAGAATAATTTAATGGAAAAAGGTACCAAATGTGAAATGAAACCGTCTTGCAGAATTGATTCGGTGTAAATCATTTTATTTCATTAGAACGATCTCGAAAATACACCAAGGACATTTAAAATAATTAAAGTAATAAACATCCAGCCAAGAAAAAGGCAAATAGCTTCGATATTGTAAATCCTACCAACAACGAATGGCCATATTTATCAAATATTTAAAAAGAAACCTCAAAACTATGAGGTTGCTAGGCAGAAACAGTAAATATTTTAATTTAGACGTTTAAGGATATAAATTGATTGTTTGACTAGTGTTTGGTGGGGATGGCCATCGCGGTACGTAAATATTTACATAGATTTCATTATTCTTTTTGAGACAAAATATTCTAACAGTAACTAGAATCACACACAGCAATAT
>NC_068993.1:11518504-11523398 GCF_001194135.2 Octopus bimaculoides
ATATATATATATATACATATTTATGTGTGTATGTATGGATATAATTGCGGTATATGTATCCAAAGGCACACACGCATATACAGATGTATGCATTTATATATTGGTGCAGGCAGCGCTTGTGTTTAGGTTCTTGAATTGCAACCAGGTGGCTTTAGGTTCATTCTCACTATATGTTGGGAAAGTGACGTCTGCTAAAACCTCTGCCTACCAAATGATTGTGAGTTCAATAGACACACGAAACCTGCGAAGGAGATCGATAAATACGCATAACATCTAGATACTCATCGATTGCCATACGATTTAGTATACGCCATTGAATAGATGGATGCCTTTGACAACAACTAGCTTTGAATGGGTCATCTCCCTTGTAAAAGATAGCGGTTCAGTAAATTTGAACATGCAAACATTTTCGAGTGATTAACACGCCTAAACGGATGAGAAACTATTTATCTAGAGTTTGAAGTGTAGTAACTACCACTGCCTGATCAATCTCACGTAAGTTTTATGTGGGTAGAACCTCGATTCAAATGTAGTGCGTCATGAACTGCGCTTCGATAAATGGAAAATATTCTCCTTGTTCGCACGGCAGTTGATTTTCGCTTTTAATCATAATGGCATGTATTTAAATATGTATGTTTGTAAGTATGCGTGTCAGTATGCCTGTATATATATATATATATATATATATATATATATACATATATATATGCATGTATGTATATATGTATGTATATATGTATGACTCAATGCATGTTTATAAAATATGTGTGTGCATTTGCGGGCGTACATGTGTGTGTATTTACGTATATGTGAATACGTGTCTATGCATATATACATATGTAATATACATATGTCTTCATACATATGTCTTCATACATATACCCATATGTATTTAATTATCTTCATAAACATATGCGTATATACATGCACAACTGTCCGCATATAAGCAGTACATACGCGTGTATATGTTTGTATACGTACATTCATAGTTACATAAATAAATACATACCTGCATGCATACATACATACATGCATACATACATACATGCATACATACATGCATACATACATACATACATACATACATACGGTGCACGTATATATTTATAGTACTTAATTTTAAATTACGTGGAAAATTATTGATTACCTACCCTTTTAGGGCAATTATAATTAAAAAATTAATTAAACTCTGATAACTGAAATGTCCTTTCAGCGGGCGGAAATATTCACATTCTGATTGGACTATTAGTGCAATATAATTACTTGAACGTTTGCGTGTTATTTTTGGACAGATCTGTTAATTAATCTGGACGGTGACCCATTTTATAAACAGTATTCTCGCGATAAACGGTGTAAATTACTTTATAACGTCGATTTTAGCCATACTATATATAATATAGAGTAATATGCAGTAATGGAAAATGAAGTAAAATACATTTATGCTATGAAAGGATATATTTGGATTATAGATGGATGTTTAATACGATTAGAATAGAGCGTATGAAAATAATTCCATTACCAAATATGTAACCTTCACTTTGTTTTTCATTTTCTTCATACAATATACTAGCTTGTTAAGGCGTCGAGCTGGCAGAAACGTTAGCACGCCGGGCGAAATGCTTAGCGGTATTTCGTCTGTCTTTACGTCCTGCGTTCAAATTCCGCCGAAGTCGACTTTACCTTTCATCCTTTCGGGATCGATAAATTAAGTGTAAGATCTTAAGTAAATTAAGTATCAGATCTAATGAACTGTCCCCCTCCCCAAAATTTCGGGCTCTGTGTCTAGAATAGAAAAGATTATACTATCTTGTTAAAGAATGAGTGGTTTGTTAAGCAGACTGTAGTTGCGCTGTCTTGTTATGTTAAAAGGTCTTGTAATCACTTGAGTTAAGGCATACAATTGCATTCGTTGAACACGAAATATTGGGGTTAGTAGCCCGCGCTCTTAACCACTACGCCATATGCCCGTGGCGTAGTGTTTAAGTATGTGCATCGACAGCTGAAACACATACTTAAGAACAACGGGGATTTTTTTAACTCCGAAAGGCTTGTGTTAGCAACCGGTGTCAACTGTAGAGTTCAAGTCAGTTGCTAACCAAAGGACAAGACTTGGAATTAAAAGCGACATACATACATTTGAAACTGACCATTTGTGAATGCAAAGCATCGCACTCCACATGACCAGCATTATACTCGGTGTATGCCAAATCGAATATGTACAGATGTAGCATGATAGTGGTGAAGAGAGCTAGTAAAATTGTCATATAGTCGAATGACGGGAGTGAAAATACTATAGTTATTGGTTTTATTAACTTAAAATGTATGAAAGATAATCAAACATTAAATAAATTCCCTATGGCTTATAGATAATAAACAACACTATATAAAGGAAGACAGATTCGGAAATGCAGTATTGTTCCACTCATCTGGCAGGTTTTTTACGCTTAGAAATGTTTTCTGTTACGTGTTTTGTATATTAAGAAAAGCATGCAAATGTTCTTTTTGCGAATATATGTTTGTAAGTTTGTGCATTTGCGTACAATTGTAGTAAATGAATGCGTACGAATTATGTGTGCATCTCAATGTGAATCTGAAGCAACGACTTTAGTATCATGCACGTGGATTTTTATCGTTTCTGTAACAAGTGAAATGCAAACATCACGAAATAGGTAATATAATATATATTCTTTTTATAGTCGATCCAATTTAATGATTAAAAATACTTGTAACACTATATCTAAGACGAAACAAAAATATATTAAATACAGACAAGGATTTGGGAACAATTTCTTGAGAAAACCATTAAGTGTATTACTCTTTAGATTCATGTATTCAATCAGATGATTGATTAATCCCTAGCCGCGAGGGATTAAAAAATAAAATAGGCGCGTTGCTAGTGTAGGAAAATGGAAAGAAATAGTTCTGGGATAAATATAACCAAGGAGCTCATAAAACAACTGATGATTTTATAAATAGATCAATGTAAGGCACTGTTGCCTTAGGCTTCGTAGTGCTAAGCAAATAACAATTGCATTAGTTTATATACATATTGTAGTAGATTTCTTGTGATACGGGGGAAAAAAATGTCTTTGATGGGATTCTATTTTCTACTTTTGATATTTCGCTAAATTTTCGGCTAGGTAAGCAACAGGAAGAAGAAAAAAAATTGATGAGAGAATTACGAAACAAAAACTATCATAGATACAGGGAAATTTGCATATGTTTTTCCTTGTGGGATTCGCTAGAGACAAACGCAATCTGGTTTATATATTTTAACGCAGTTTTGACTTAGAATAACGTTTATTTAAAGTTCGTTATAACTGTAATGCATTTGAGAGTGTTTCATTTTCGAAAGCCAATATTTTAAGTCATTAGAGAAGCTATGATGAGGGACGAAAATCGAGGTTTTCTTATGAAACAAGTACGTAAATAGATTATGACATATATGAGGAATGTGAAACATATAAACGCAAATTAAATCTTACAGGTCTTCTAAAATTCATTGCATTCAGTGGCGCATGATAGATGCATACACTTTTATTGAAAACAAAACATACGTGTGTCATGGTTACAGCTAAAACTGCGAGACACTTGCGGAGTCAACAGCCTTAGCAGAGTCAATGTTGGCCGTGCGTAATCTAGGGAGGTGCGTAACTTAGTGGTTAGAGGGTTGGACGCATGGACGTAAGATTTTGGTTCCGATTCCTGGACCGGGCCACACGTTGTGTTCTTGAGCAAACACTTCCTTTTACATTGCTCCATTCCACTAGCTGGCATAAACGAATAATCTTGCGGTGGATCGGCGTCCAGATCAGGTGGGGAATTTTTATACTCCATGGTGCGACTCGGGAAGGAAACTTTACCTTACCTTTTATATGTACGCGAGAAAGAAACGTTCTTATAGTTAGTGACATTTATATTCGTTTAACGGGTGGAAGGTGCATAATACATTTCATCTTGCTGTTGTGGGATTTTAGGAGAAAAGTGAATTTCGAAAGAGGAAGATTTCAACGCTAAACGAAATGTAGTGACTTCTTTTCAAATAATTCCAGTTTCGAATTCCAGTTTGTTCATTCTAAATTCCGAATTGCTTTTATCTATCACAACTATCGAATGTCCAGGAATTACAGTAGAAATCACTGTCCCACGCCGCTGTAGATTTGGAATAAAAGCAAAGTATAGATGCGAACGCAAATATTTCACCAAACTAGTGTGCCTGTTCCTGTAACATGTATACACACACAAACACAAACACACACATACATGCAGATATACACACATGCAGACATACACCAACACTATCCGACATACACGGACATATACATGCACGGATAAATCCATTAATATATTGATCGTTAGATGTTCTTATGTATCTGTTTTTTGCGATTAAATTTGATTTTTATCGTGAGAATCGACATAAACATATGTGAAGCTATGTCGTGTATATATATATATATATACGTGTGTGTGTGTGATTGTGCGTATGGGGTGTGTGTGTGTGAGTGTACGCTGGTCTGCGTGTGTGTGTAAGTACATATATATATATATATGGTTAAGTATGTATAATGTACGTGTGTTCGCATGTGCGTGTGTACATCGCCTGAGAGAATGAATATTTTGAAAGATAGGATTAATTATAGAGAAATAAGTATTTGTAGACGTATTATCGTGATAGAAAATAAAGAGAATGTTTACAGGGAATATATTAAAAAATCGAAAGTCGTGTCATCTTGGATATGTATAAAATATTCAAATTCAAATGAATATGATGTCTATATTCTTGAGTTAATTAAAGAAATGTACGTGTGTGTGGGTTATAAACATACACATATATCAATGTAGATAAACATTTATATTTAGATAGATAACAACATATGTATATGTATATATATAT
>NC_068993.1:11523408-11526740 GCF_001194135.2 Octopus bimaculoides
TATATATATATCAGCTTAAGTATTTATATACATGTCTCACTATAGACAAATAATTAGACACACACACATTCTCTGACACACACATAATGCGGTTTTGTTTATAATTCTTTTATTTTTCAATATTAAGATAAACAAAGTTCTTTTTTAGTCTAAAATATACTCTCCTTCATTTCCTACAATGCTGTTCTATCTGTCTAGCAGACATGCAAGGCCCCTCTTCACTTGTCCGTGACGAACAATAATTCATTCACACTGTTCTGACCTCTTCTATAGAATTCATATTTTTCCCATCCAAATGATTTCGGAGAAGGCGGATAAATGATAATTAGATGGGGAAACGTCCGGCAAATATCGTCGGTGGGGTATCGTTTCCGATTCAAAGTGCTCGGGCCTTTAAAATGTCATCCTCCCTGTATGTAGCCGAGCATTATGCTGATGGAAGAACACCTCTCGTCTTGAAACCAAAGATGGCCATTTTTCGTAAGCCACTCGAGTCGCTCGCAACAGAACTTCTTTGTTATTGTTTGGTCTGGGTTTAAAAGTTCAAAGTGGAGTAAACCTTTCATATCCCACCAAAAAGATACCAACACATTACATGGGTGAAGACCTTCTTTAGTCTGGGATACCGGTCAGTCTCCTTTCCCTACCCACTATCTTTGGCGCTTAAGATTTTTATAGAGAACCTATTTCATAAGGGTAGAACAGTGCGAAAACAGCTTTATTGTGGACAGTTTTTTTCAGACTGGCAGTTGAATGTTAAATATCATTGAACAAAGCCCTGAGAAACACTCGACAGCCGGTTGTTGGGTGCTCTTACAGAATTAAACGGAACAAGGCAAATCGAGAGGTCTGATACGTGAAATATATAATAACAATAATCATAATCCTTTCTACTATATGCACACACCCTGAAATTTTGGGGGAGAGGGTAAGTCGACTACATCGACTCCCGTGCGAAACTGCTGCTAATTTTATCGACCGCGAAAAGATGAAAGGCGAAGTCGACTTCAGTGGAATTTGAACTCAGAATATCAAGGCTCGCCGCCTTGATAATGATAATAATTATATTAATAATAATAATAATCCTTTTTACTAGAAGCACAAGGCCTGAAATTTGGTGGGAGGGGACCAGTCGACTACATAGACTCCAGTGTTTCACTGGTACTGAATTTATCGACCCCGAAAGGATGAAAGGCAATGTCGACGCTGGCGGAATTTGAACTCAGAATATAGCGGTTGAGGAAATACGGCATTTCGCCCGTCGTGCTAACGATTCAGCCAGCTTGCCGCCTTAATGATAATGGTTCCAAATTTTGCTACAAGGGCAGCAATTTTAGGGGAGGAGTGAGTCAATTGCAACAACTCCACTGTTCAACTGTACTTATTTTATCGACCGCGGAAGGAGGGCAAGCAAAGTCAACCTCGGCGCAATTTAAACTTAGAACGTAGCAGCGAGCGAAATACCGCTAAGCATTTCACCCAGCGCTCTACCGATTCTGCCAGCTTGCCACTTTGATGTTAATGATAATTATATCCGACTTTATTTTCTAATCTTAAACTTATTGACCAGCATTCTCCTCTTGATTAGAAATGTACACGAAATACAAAGGGTCTCGCGCAATCACTACGACAGACATGTGCACTAATTGTAGGTATATTTGTAGGTATGTGACTATCTGTTTATACATTCTTATTCGCAGTCATACACAGATATTAAACACACACACACACATACACACACAAACACACATACCCACATATGTAATGTATGCATGTATGCTTATATATTGTAAGCGACACGGGGATATATAAATTGATAGATAGATATGGTTATTTATTGTTATGCAAATGGCGATTCTTGTAAAACCTCATAAATATTGAAGGTTTCGTAATATTATGTAGAAACTTGATTAGGTTGAAACATGCTTTGAGCAGGTTATTTTATATATGTTTTCCTGCGAGGTGGGTTGAATTTTGATGTCGTAGTGATGTAAATAATGTGATAAGGATTCTAAAAAGAAATTGAAAACGCTGAAAAATATCTACTGTATGTATTAATAAAGCAGATGTAATGCAAACAGAAGACCGAATCGAAAAGTAAACATACTAAAAATAATAAGAAAGGCAACAGGCACACCAGCCATTACTGAGAATAATCTAAATACTCGATGTCCCTGTTCATATTTGTGCTGTTTTATTGTTGTTAATAGGATTGGAGAATTTAAATGCTTGTACGTAACTTGTAGAGATGTACACACAGATGATGAATTAATAAATTCCCCAAAGGATGGAATAGAATGCCTCGCATTATATGTCTTAACCTTCGAAATCTGAGTTCAAATCATAAGCAACCAACGTTGCCTTTCATTCTTTTCAAAATCGGAAAACAAAACGGAGAATAGACTAGCGTAATGGCTGGCTGGAAATGTAACATCGTCAGACAGGATTCCTTGCAGTTTCAATTCGAGTTCTGAGGACAATGTTTAGGATGTCAGTGATACCAAGCTATATCTGCCACGGTTTTCAATGAGACATCATCACTGCGTGCACACATAAATGCTAGACTTCCGAAAACATTTCCAAGAATACAATTGCAGAGGACTTTAGAAATACAGAATTCTACATTTAGTCAAGTGGGTTATAAAGTTTGAACAATGTACGGGGCTTCTGCCCTCTTTGTGTTCAAATTCCTGAGTATGATAGACTTTGCCTTTCATTCTTTCGGGGTCTATAAAATTAATATCAGCTAAGAGATGGGGGTCAATGTATTTGACTTGACCCCTCGCTTGAAGTTACTGGCATTCTAATATTTTTCTCTGGACTTTCATCATCCAGGATTGACTAACGAAGTATAACTTAACTATAATCGATAACACACTTTTTAAATATGCGATACAATGTTTGTTATGACTAATATTTGTTATTTTCATAAATAGCTTTAAAATATTGTTACATATTCTCTTATATACAAATGATATGTTTATATATTTAACTATAAGAAATGTTTTGCTACCCGACGAGATAAGGAGTCGTCATAGCAACATTTACTAGATTAACTCTTCATTCTGAGGATTCCCTCCAGCATTCAGCAACGATGACGTCTAGTTCTGCAACTTCTCACGACGAATACAATGACTCATTACACGTTTGCACTTACGATACAAAATGAACGCATGCTGATTATTTGAAATGGCATCATATTTATTACGTCATTCAGTTAGAACTAGGGGTTCCATATAGGGATGTATGTATGTATACATATATACATACATACATACATACATATATGTATATATATATATATATATATATATATATATATATATATATAT
>NC_068993.1:11527029-11536938 GCF_001194135.2 Octopus bimaculoides
CATGTTTATGTATATATGCGTGTATATATATATATATATACATACCTAGACACCCACATATATATATGTATGTGTATACACACACGCACACACACCTACACGTGCGTGTAAATCCTAATTTACTTGTTTCATACTCACTCTTCAAATATATTTGAAAATACCTCCTTAACTATCATCCTCTTCATTCTTAGTGGTCTTCTCCTCAATGAATTATTTCGAGTGAAATTTTGTTATATTTGATGTAATTACCGGTGATTGGAAATAAACGAGGAATATTTGTTGGAGCGTTGGTACAAATAATGACGAGAAATTGCGTGAATTAATGACTTGGATGACGACAACCAGTATGCCGCAGTCAGTTCAAGGCAGGTTACCACGTTCATTGGTTCAAGGTTTGCTCAGGAAGCCTCTGCCGCATTCCGACGCCGAGTCCATTGACATTGTATATGATAAAAATCATCGTAATTGTGCAAATACCACTGAAACCTACGTAATTTACCATCAGTAGGGACGCGAAATGGCAGTCTAAATGAAATTTTGTATCACTAATCTTCACAGGTTATAAGTTCAGTGTAACTGCATTTGCAACGATGTCTATGCTTCCACGCAAGCTATTTTATTTCAAGCAATTTTTAATTCAACCATATGTTTGTAATATGAAGTAAACTCATAACAATATGATAATTTGAAGAATTGTTGTCTAGAATAAATATTTATGGTTCAGCTATGGCACATAATTATAACGAAAATTATGCATACATTGTAATTGCACATGTTTATTAAAATATTCGACGAAAATTTAATGTCGCTTATTAAATGCTAGTCGCTTGACTGCGACAAGGTTTCAATTTCCTAATAAAACCCTTCATTTTATTTAAGCTACCCCGCGGAATATAGAGAAAAGCATAAACGTGTTTTAAATGCATAAAGCGACGTGGAGAATTGCCTGAGCTGTTGTAATCTTATTTGCCAATGTATTTTCCATTCCCAGTTGTATGTATTTCAATGATGCTGCTAATGACCTCAGAATGGTTTGAACGTTTCCTTCCTACCACTCACTGTCATTTATAAAATTATCTTTTAGGAAATATATATTAATATTTGCTTTTTAAAAAAATGCAAATTTTTATGGTTGGACACCACTGTAGATTATACGTGGTATATTTAATTATGTGATAAAAAATGTAATTGCAATTATTAAAACATTTAAAATTCCATCGTATATCATATATCATGTTTAATGATCTGACACAATTTTTATACAAGTTATTCATTAAGTAAACGTTATGCATCACAAGTCGAATTTTATGATGTCTTGAAATTTATAAAAAAAGCAAACAAACAACTAATCATTAATTAATGTAAGTAAATTATTATATCATCAAAATGTAGTCAAATTTTAACCACAGATTAATCGGCAAAGATTTTGTTTTCTTTCATTTCTCCATATAATGTATTCTATATGAAAGATTTTTAGCAGTAATGTTTCTTTAAATTTTATAGTAGACTTACAGCTTTAACTACCACGTTACATATACTTCCGTGAGCTGAGAGTGTGAATTTAAAAGTCCCATATCTCGAGATGCCATTCGATGAAAATATAGTAAGAGTTATAAACCGGATTCAATTCAAGCTCATGGAATTTAATTGATGCAAATTCAATTCGCTTGCATCAAAACTTACGCGGTTATAATCTGTGACTATAACATTTCCCAATGCACAAAGCCTGTTATGTTTGTTAATGTCTTTAGTGATAGAAACTATCTGAAATCGTGCAAAATGAGAGGACCAGTATTTGATACAGCTTCTCATTTACGATAAATTTGAAAGTAAAATATAAAGAATCATACTGTGTTAAATAGAGAACTTGTTATCAACTACAGTTAAAAATATCACTGAAAAATTTAGACAGCAGAACGAATACATTGGGTCATCCCATAAATAATGCAGTTCTTTTATACTTTTATTTTTCATTAATCTAAAATATGCTCTCCTTCAATTTTCACAATGCTCTTCTGTTTATCTGGTAGAGTTGCATGGTACTTCTTCCAAGATTCTCCTGTCCGTGACGAAACATACTCTCCCAGACCACGTCTACAAAATTCATGATTTTGAAGAATGCGGAATAAATGATAATCAGATGGGGCAATATCCGGCGAATATGGTGGGTGAGGGGCATCATTTCCCATTCAAACTGCTCCAGCCTTTACAATGTCATCCTCGCTGTATGTGGCCGAACATTAATCCTGATGGAAGAACACATTTCATCTTGAAACCAAAGATGGTCGTTTTTTCTAGTTCAAATATTGATGAATGGTTGAATGACCAAATCCAAGCGTCTCAGCCTATTCCTCAGTAGTTACGATGTCATTCTGTTCCACCAGGGTTTGTAGGACGTCCTCGTTGAGCTCTACAGATGTTCGAGGACGAGACTCTAAGCTGTAGTTTCCGCTTCGGAATTTCTGGAACTCCCATTGACACTGGCTTACGCTTATTGTCCGACCCTATATACTGCATTAATTCCTCGCACATTCAGTTGCGTTGTTGCTTTTCTTGAACACATAAAACCAACTATGCTGAATATGTTCCTTTGTCACTTCCAGTATAGCTTTGAAAAAATAACTGTTAAAATCGAACTGCACTCTTCAAAATTTGTACTAAGAATAAGTACCAGGTATCATTATTACCTGCCTTTATAGCAAGTTGATGCAGGTAGTTTATCTCGTTCGCCTCCGACTTTTAGTTCACGCAATTGAAGAACTGCATTATCTATGGAATGACCCAATATTTGAAATACCTAATTTGGAGAAAAAAGAGCAAGATTGAGAGGTGACATAAGAACGGTTTCATGCTGATTGTTCACTTACGCCAGCGAACTGTGAGCATGCTGGATCACTGCCATTAAAGGGTACACGTATAATTCCTACGATCTCCAAGTGGTCGGCCATTTAACTACCAACTAGACTCGAAGTTGCTTAACATTAGAGATCAGTCGAAAACCGCTACGTTTAACATTATGTCCAAATATTCAACTTAACTATCACTGTGAAATCATCAAATCTTCTATATAGTCTTTCGTTAAATGTAGTATCTCTTTGTCATGAAGGAATGGAGGAATGAAAGATTGATTAGCTTAACTTTCATGCGAACGGTAGCAAAATTTGCAGAAGAAGGATTTATAATGTATTTTCGATTTTCAATGTTGGCATTTCATTTCCAACTAGGAAAGGATATGAATGCTTTTATCCTACTTCTCATACTTCAAATGCATGGGCTTCGTCACCAAGTCAAAATAATAGTTCAGATTATGACAAACCCTGATTTGAAATATTAGCGTTCTTCGCAAACAATGAAAACTTTATCCATGGTTGCAATTATTTTCCTATAATTAGCTATCTCAGTCTGCGGCGAATTAATCAAATACTCTGTTATTCCTTAATTAAAATAGGTTTAGTAGAAGATAATAAATGGTAGAGGAATTTTTTCCAATGGAATATAAGTTTGTATTCTCAAAAATATCTAAACGCCTTTAGCTATTATGATTGTGAAAGTGTGTGTGCTGTGGTTACAGCTTTTAGGCTCATGACTACATTTTCTTGGGTTCGATTACGGAGACACGTTGTACTTTATGCTTGAGTAATGCTTTCATTTTACGCTATGCAGTCAGTTGAAAATTAATACCAACCTCGTTTACTACTCCAATTCACACTCCATCGAAATTTCGCAGGTATAATGACTAGAAAGGCAACAGAGACAGCGTCTGTCCTCGATCACATAAAGTTTAGTGCAATTAGGTAAAATATGGCACTTCCGAATGGCGTTTATGCGAGAAATGAATTTTGTTTTTCTTAATGTTATTTCTATGTCATCATTATGGCTTGCAATCTTAAACATTTAGGAGCATGAAATCTTGATTATCGCTCGGGATAATTATTAGTTGTCTGTTCTAAAAAGCATATGAAAACTTGGACGCAGTTAATTCTAGTACATTCGCCTTTCTTATCAATATATCGACATGTAACTTTAATATGATGCATATTCCTATATAAGCGAACTAGTTTGACAATTGTCATACAAATTAGATACTGTGTATTGTAGGAGAATTGTTATACAAATTAGATACTGTGTATTGTAGATACTGTGTATTGTAGGAGATTATATAGGCATCACTGATTATGTGACATACGCTTTTGTAAAACCTCTCTACTGTGATTTGTCTCTAAATTTTAGAGTATCGAGGTTTACACACATGATTCTCCTTTAACAAATAATGAGTGAATATTTACGTCCCTCTTTTATTTGGTAAGATAACGTTATGAACGAATGTCACTCATGAGGTAATGCATTGAGAACTAATTTATCTAACGTATAAACATAGTATATGATCCATACCGAAGTATAAAACATGTTTGTTTCATACTGTGTCATCAACCATTGCTACGCCACGTATTTTCAAAACATATTTAACACTCAACAGCTTCGTCTTCCTAATTCTATGTCACAGTTAGAGGGTTAAATCTTCACTCATGGAAGTAAAAATAACAGTGTAAAATTGAGCAATGCATTATTAGCTTACTTTTTGCTCTTAAAATAATTCACAGACGTGTATGTCAGCGAATATCTTAATACCATTACAATTATCTCTCCTCCAAAACAATTATTAGTATTTATTTCAGCTACGTGGTAAGAGTTGGAAAGTTTAAAAAAATGTGAGTGGTATACAGTATCGTGTATAAAAGTCAACGTGTATTATTTAACATCGAATTTCTATTAATCGAAGAATAAATACCCTCCTGATGATGAACGTCAGAAAACGGAACAATGGCAAATGTCACAAGAGCGAAGTAGGTGTTTATATCGCAATGATTGAAAGGTATTTGAACTAGAGAAAATCCTGAAGATTTTATACTGAAAGAGTTAATACTAGCAAGGAAGACCATTTGATCACAATTTGAAATACTATTTCATCACGGCTTTTTGATACTGCTTATGATAGTCTTCGGAGTACCCTCTGTACTATACTAGGTAAGTGTCAGTTATATATCGGAATTATAATTCCTGTCTTTTTTTCTCCGATTTGAAAGTATAATAAGTATGATCGGCCATAAGAGATATATAAACTTTGAAAACTGACATCTCCGTTTTAGTGAAATGTTAAAAGAAATATTGTAATGTATTAATGAAACCGTACTTTGCTTTCCAGCGAAGAGGTTTGACGTTGATTAAGAAAGTTGTTGCATTTGGAATATCAATACGTTTTGTCCTTTTTTCAGTATCAAATTTCCTTTATTTATTTATTGCTTAGAGGAAAGGCTATAAACCGAAATAATTGCAAGACATATGGAACTAATAATTGGAAATACAGCAACTGGGAATCATATGAGCTACACATGGGTCACTCAATAGAAGATTCTCTTTCCCTTGTTCTACACTGAATAAACGTTCAACTATTCCGGTATCAAATCAAGGCAGCTACAATAGCAGCAACAACAACTAAACCAAATTGTTCATAAGTTATAATAGTTAGATTACAGAGAAAATATTTCATTCCACCTGTCTGTCTAGATGGGTTTCGATTTCCAGCTTTTTTAAATATTTTTACAGAAAATGTTGTAAATAAATGTTACTATTTTGCCAAAAATATCAATAGAACAAGCGTAGGGATACTACGTATACGTGATATAATCACTAGTAATTACAAATTTATGCAAGTCACTTACCTTAAGATCTGCTTCTCGTGAAGTTTTAGATTTTACTTACAACAAAATACGCCATTGAAAACTGAAGAAATACGGGAGGATACCTTTCATATAGAAACAGTTATTGTAAAACGGTTCTATTAAATGTATATCGTTTACCAATCGATATAACTGAAACAACACATGGTAAAATATACTGGTGTTCATTTTCTTCAAATCCCAATTATATAATTTAAAAAGTGAGGAAACTGTGAAGCGAGCTTTCCTTAGTGTCGACGTAGACACTTTTTGCAAAGTGAGAAGGATATCCAATAACACCTATAAAAGTCAACGTGTATTATTTAACGTAAAGTACTGTTTACCGATGAATAAATATTTACGTGTTGATGAACGCCACAAGATAGGAAACAATGGAAAATTTCACAGGAGCGAAGTAGGTATGTTTAGTGCAATGATTGAACGCTATCTGAACAAAAGAAAATCCTGAAAATTTTAAGTTGAAACAGTTAATACTAGCAAGGACAACCATTTGATAAAAATTTGAAATGCTATTTCCTTATTACGTTTTGATACGACATATGATAGTTTCTGGAGCTACAGGTGCACTGAAGGATTTCTAGTAACAAATGAAATTCATATCCGTGTACAAAACTAGTGCATTAACCAAAGGAAAGTTTAAGTTATGTATCAAGACGATAATTTCTGTCTTTTTTCTCAGTTTCGAAGACATAAGAAGTATGATCACCCACAAAAGATATAATCTCTGCAAACTGACATCTCCGTTATAGTAAAATGTCAAATCAAATATTGTAAAATATTAATGCACTCGTACTTTTTTCTAGCGAAGAGGTTTCAGATCGGTTCCCCTAGTGGAGAGGATTGGCCTACAAGACTTCTGTGCTGCAGCTACGTAAAATTCACTCGTAGCGGTGCCACATAAAAGTACCCATGCAGTGCCAAGTAAAAACCAAAGAAAACACCCAACCTTGTACAAGAGAGAGAAGTAGCTTAAAAGGCATTCTATTTATGATTCAGTACACTTCTCATGCATGTCTGACAACAGTATTCAATATGTCTTTCTGTTTCTTTTCTTGTCTTGCATTGTTATGAAGTATTGCAGCATGTAAAATGCCAATAATCTTCCTGATACTTTTACCATCTCCATGCATCCCATTTAGAATACAAATTGCGATTAATTTTGTCCCGGTGTAAGATAAATTTTGGATAATGCGTACAGAAATATAGATTTCAAAATATTTTCGATTTAGAGGTTACTATTTTTACAAAAATTATACTACATTCTGTAAATTAGCACGCTATATATTTTCAGTTTAAATTACTCCCAGTATATGAATGATAAATATTGTGTCGATATTCGATCAAGCAAAGAAAATTCTTATGTGGCGAAATTGAAATTGAGAACATTAAGTGACATAACGACGTTCTTTCATTTGATGCCCTTCAATTGCTTTATAATATTAATATTACACACTCGCTGTACATGTTTCAATTGTTCGTTGTGGGTTAATTTCAGCAAAAGAGATATTCAATTTGCTGCAATACATTTGTGGCAAATAAGAGCCATGTTTGTCTTTCATGAATATGAGGTCATTAAAATAACTGTTTGGCATTGATTGGGATCGATGGAAACACTATAAATGTGTGACTTTGTGAAAGCGTTGAAAATCAATATTTTTAACGAAATAAATTACATAATTTCTAACACATCTAACTGAAGATTATTTGTAAACCAATAAATAATATAATTAAAGAAAAAATAACAACTCATGAACATGGCGCTACAGAATGAAGAAAACAATAAACGCATAAACTGAACGATCCAAACCGAGGTGACGATTACATTTGATGTTACAACAACGATATTTACTGACATGAAAAATAATATCTTAATTAATAACAAACAGTATTTTATGAATGAAAGCTGAATATTTATATTGATTTTTTTCTTCAGACCTCGTTCATGACAGAACCAGCAGACCAAATATTTCCCGGTAATTAAATACATCCCTTTATGGTGTGATTGTAGCATTATTTGAAAGCAGCATTATTTGGTCGCAAGCGATATATAATCTTACCTTTTCTATGTAGTGTCATAATTTTAACAGCAATGGATCATGTTACCGTTATCTTTGGTATGGTAATTATTTCAGGTATACACTCGTTGCTCAAATCATAAGTAACGTCTGTTGTAGTGATAAAGAAATGTTGCTGCAAATGTTATCATGTGTATATAACAACATCTTTGTTGGAGTCATATAGATATATATTTGTAGTCTCGAATATGGACACATATATTTACGAGATACACAATGTAATATACCAGGTATTCCATTTAAGCGGATTTTGCATTCAGATGGATTTTTGATCCTTTGATTATGCTTGAAACCAATTTAAATCAAGTATCTTAGACAATTTTCAGAAATAAAGTGAGAAAAAGGCAAAGACCTTAATGTGAGAGCAAGATGAATATATACCTCAATGCATAATGTCTGGCATACTAATATACATTCGCTAATTTTCACTGAAATTAACAGTAATACATGCGGAAAAAGCCTAGATATACCAAAATATAGTAAACGATTTCATTAGAGTTACCCGATATCCCATTTAATCCATACAAAGCTGACAGCCTTAAGCATTAAGGAATTATATATTATCAAGAATTGGCGCCACTTTAACGTAAAACAGCCAAAATCAACGTTGGTTAAATTAATATTTAAAATCTTTGGGGAGATTGTTTAGGGCACAAATACTAAGAAGTAGGCGCCAAATCCATTTTACATACTGTATTAGCAATCACAAGGTCAATATCTAGTCTTAGACCATTGTGGAGTATGTATCATTCGATTTAATGGAACAATATTTAAATCCAAAATCCATAATGGCTTCACCTCATTCGAACCACAAACACCACCAACACCATCCGCCAGGGAGGGGAAATATATACACAAACTGTGCCAGTTAAAGTATTATGTGGTTGCATAGGATATTTCTACGTTATCTAATGCGTGTATGTATATATATATATATATATATATATATATATATATATATATATATATATATATATATATATATATATATATATATATATCCACATATACATAGAATCGTAGTTTGCCATGCAAAATAATATAAAGTCAGTTTATATCGAAGACATACATTAAAATCTGTTTTCTGACACGCGGTTGTCAAAAGAATAAATGGTGCTCAACTTAAGCTGCTTCGTAATGTTTGTAAAACTGACTTAATATATAAGTAGGTCTATTTATGTTTACATTTCTTTAAAATCTTTGTAAATTTTGGGTTTTAAACAGAATTGTGGAGTCGATTCAACTATGCATACATAGTTACATACTCACAAACATGCATAGGTACACACACAAACGTACACACACGAACGCACAGACACACACACACACACACACACACACACACACATATATATATATATATATATGTGTATATATATATATATATATACGTATATACATATACATGCATATATATATGTACATATATATACATACATACACACATATATATATATATATATATATATATATACCACACACACACACACACACACACACGTATTTATATAAAATATAGATGCATTTTCAATCTTAAAGTTAAAATAATAATTGTTTTTCTTTATATATACGCGTAACGTGTATTTGTCAAGAGATTAGGCGGAAAACAGGTTGTTTAAAGGTGGGAAAAATGAAAACAGCAGTGTATTTTTGTACAAGGAGGAATGGGCTAAAATGTTTTTGATGTTCATTCCTTGTAAATATTATTTATTTCCATAGTTCTTCGGTGTGTTTTCAACTGAACGACAAAAGCAAGCTCAGGTGCCTTAGTCGCGGCTGCTTACTGCTTTGTTTTATAGTTTTCTGTAGTGTTCAAGGGAAACAACCGAGTGTGCAAGTAATGTTTGTAAAGGGTATTCCATATATTTTGCTTGATTTGATATAATCTAGATTTTTGTTATCATTTGATTTAAATATATTTTAACTCTGCCACGACACCTTTTTTTCATTTTTGCTGATATTTCGCTCATTTTGGTTTTCTGTATTTCCAGTTTCGTTGTAATAGGGTCTCTATTTCTTTAAGAAAAAATAAATTCATCCTACTGCATAAAACAACGCTCAAAGTATATTTCTTTTTACGTATACTTTTTAACGTA
>NC_068993.1:11537555-11538500 GCF_001194135.2 Octopus bimaculoides
TATATATATATATATATATATATATATATGTATATGTATATGTATACTTTTATTCTTTTATTTGTTTGTGTTATGTCCTCAGCTTGAATGTATGATAAGACATTATTTAGCGTTTGTGTTACTATATTTAACATACTCCTATCTGCTCTTCTCATATTCATGGGGATTCTTTCGTGAGTGGTCGTTGAATTTCAAGCAATTCATTATATTGTTGGTTCATTTCCGCTGCATGTCCAACCGCCACAGCATCAGGGTTCCCTGCATAACGTTCCTTTTCCTCATCCTTAACAACCCCATTACGATTCCTCGTTCCTCCTGTCTACTCTTCACCCTACTTTCAATTCCTATCTCTCTGTTTTCAACTCCGACTACCATTTGTAGTACATCCGCAGTGTCTCTCAGACCCCCTAAACCGAGGTATTTCTACTCCAGTTAAGTAACCCTTCCTCCTAACCACGCTCACTTGTTTCATTAGTTTATTTTCTGACATTGCACACGCGTCCTTTTCCATCCAATGTTTCGAGGTCTACTTCGAGAATTCTTTCCAGTTTTGCTCTTTCATGACATTCAATAAGTGTATTGTACTCTTCCTTCGTCTACTTATGTCAGTTTTTGCGCACACCCTCTGTGTTATCTGTTCTGACATAATGACCGTCCCAGGCCAGATCACTGCGCCTGATGCGGGTTTCGGAAGTCCCCGGCGGGAAACCTTCACGAAGATCGGCTATAGCTTCATTCTGACCGTAAATTCTTTCCTTGTTTTGTTGCATCATGATTTCATGAATCGTTCGTATTATTATTATTATTATTATTATTATTATTATTATTATTATTATTATTATTATTATTATTATTAAATGGATAAATCCATCGTCGATTTTGAGAAAGTTTGAAAATTAAATTGTTTTGAAGTTTTTCGCCACGCCATGGCGCTATGCCTTAACA
>NC_068993.1:11539761-11543591 GCF_001194135.2 Octopus bimaculoides
TATATATATATATATTTATATATATCTTTATACAGACATACCAAATTACTACGAAGCAGAAATGCTGTTGGTAGAAGGTAAAAAAGAAATGAAATATTCCGAAAGAAAAATAAGTAGATTTACAAGCAAATATATAGCTGTACAAAGAAGAAGTGCAAAATGGAGGAAGCCAAATGGCCGTGAAGAGAAACAAAAACTATTTAACGAGTGAATTTAAAAATCTGTGTAAATGCATGTTAAAAGAATAGTTTTAAAGAAATATAAACACAAACTAAAGCACATTTAAACAAGTAAGAAAGAAAAAAGCATAGAAATTACATTACTGTAACATCGAATGAAAACCAAAAGTAAAGAAATAACTAAAAATAACTATAAATAAATAAATAAGTAATAAATCTAAGCAAAGCCGAGATTTAAAAAATAATATAAATCTCCCTGATGATATAGAAATACAAGAAACAAATTAACAAGCTTTAGACTGCTGAATTTAGTTTATGCATATTATTATTATTATTATTATTATTATTATTATTATTATTATTATTATTATTATTATTATTATCATCAACATCAGTGTCATCATCATCATCATCATTATTACTATTATTTTGTCTACGTTTTTCGATTTTTCATTGGCTTTTCTTCTGCATTTGTGTTTACATATGTGTTACTTGGTTATCAGATGTTTATAAAAAAAAAAAAGAAAGAAAAATGGGTCGCTACACTAAGAAGACTCTGGTCTGTTTTCTTATGAAATAACATTCAGACAGACAGTTGCATATACATATATGGAGGCACTAATGTACGGATATGAACTTTTCATTCCTACGCAAGTTTCTTGTTCAATTCTCACTTTGCGACATCTTTGTCAGTTGTCTACAATTCTGATCTGGATCTATACAACATATGATTTACACCCCCCCACACACACGGCTTAGTGGTTAGGGTATTGCACTCACGAATGCGAGACCGTAGGTTCTATTCCAAGACTGGGCGTTGCTTTGTGTTCTTTACCAAAGCACTTCATTTCAAATTGCTCTGCGATCATTTCGACATCTGACATGTGACAACCAGTTGCATCTGTACAGGTAATGTCAATGTGATGGAGGCAGGGAGCTTATGACTACTCTAACATTTGATTAATATAAACAAATCACCGGTGTTCTTATTCACTAAGACACTGTGTAACCCTCATACGTCGTCTAACGACGGCAGAGTCCATTATATATATATATATAATTAAGAAAATAATAAGAAAATGTTAAAAACAATTAACACTGCAGTTTTGATACAACCTGAATATTACAGAATGAATTACCCATTGAATTAAGCAACAAGGAAGCTGCAAATCTGCCGCTTGATCTGCTACAATTAGCAGCCGTATTTCCTTTAATCTTGCTCGTAGCCTGCGAATATGAAAACAAAGAAACCTTGAATTATGAATTCTTATGTATCTAAAATACGATCTACTCTTGGCTTGATATTCGTAAATCCTTACTCGGATCAATAAGATCTAAAATAAAAACGAAACAATAACAATTATTCACGTCCAATTAATTGTATAGTAATATATCCTTTACTTCGCAGTAACGTATCTCCGGGTTTCACACACACAAATACATACACATACACCCGCACATACTTATACACACATACACACACGTGCACACCCGACTTCTACCTCCTCACATATGTATCTTACTTGGGTTGTAGAACATTTTCTGGATTTGATCTAGAACACTCGTCTTTCAGAAGCAGATTTTGCTTCCTTGTGGGTCTATTTTTGTCAGAAAGTGATCCTTTGTAATGTCGAAGATAACATTTCTCGCTGTGCCGAAGGTGCTTGCAGTATACATCGATCCTTTGGATTTCGAGTGGCGAGCGAAGATGTTTTCTCTATACATATGTGTTTCGTGGAGTGATTCTGTATTTCGAATGCTGAACGAGGAAACATGGTCCTTCATTAGAACATCATTTTGGGATCTCGGTCCATGGGTTCAGTATAGATTTGACAGAGGACGTCAATGTTGTTTAGAGAAGAAGCTATTTTCGCAGAAATTTAAAACGAAATATATTTATGTATCACCTACTAATGAGTTCGCGTGGGTGGAATTTACATCATATATATATATATATATACCCACAAGAGTAGCGAAAGGAAGTAGATGAAATGCAAATAATTAACCACGTTGCCATCAGGCCAGTGATATCATAGATGCTGGAAATTCACAAAAAGAAGAAACAAAATCATTAAAAAATATAGAAAAACGAGAAAAAACATCATTTTAAAAACAAACCGAACTTCGTCAGACGCGTAGGATCATTGACTTATACGACTTCTGTCGCTGTTTCCAAAACTTTTTGAGAAAACGCAAAGTTTTTCCAGACAGCATTTCAGTTGCTATATTTAGCGATGTAAGTTTTATTGTTTTTTAATTTGCTGGTATGTGACCTTAGCCTGTAGGAATAATTGAATGAAGCAATAGGAAGTCATGTCTTTGTATGTATATATATATTTTTTTATATTTCTCCTTCAGATATTATTTTCTTTTCTTTTCAGCTACTAATTAACATGATCATTATATATGACTTTATATACTGATTTATTTTAATATTCTGCTGTTTGGTTAATTAGGTGTTTATCCTCGCGTATTTACTCACAAACCTACACATTTGAAGGCAGATAGAGGATAAATATGAATTTCTTATTGTCTGATGAGAGACCACTTTAACCTTGCCTATATTAAAGCTGAAGATTTATTTGTAAATATATCGTTATGGCAACAGAACATATAAATATCTGTACTATATTATTGAATAAAAAAGTTTTAATCTGAAAAAAACAATATTATGGTAATATTAATACCTGGTTTATATTGTTTTTCTGCTTGTCACAACTAGAAGCATACAGAAGAACAGAACAATCACTGTCATTAACATCATGTGATAAATATCCTTCACCTCCACCCTTTCTTTAATCATCTTAAACATCAACATTCTCATTATCTTCATAATCGTTACATTCACCATCATTCTCATCAACATCAAAAATGCGGCTTCCACTGACACCTTCAACAGTACAAACCTCAGCATCAACTCAAAATCAAGTAGAAGTAGCAGGAGGTACAACAGCAATAAACCGTAAACACTACCACAACAAATCCACACACACAACCATAATATTTGGATGATTAATTCCTAACTCTCGGCTTATCTATTTCCCTATCTGTTTGATATCGGTCTAGTTGTGTATCTATCTTTCTCTTTTCTTTCTCTATTTTTTAAACCTTTCTGCATGTCTATCCGTTTGTTGCCCCCTCTTTCTCAAATTTTCTTTCTGTATATCTTTTCACTTCTGTATATCTCTTCTACTTTACGTCTCTCAAACCTCCATTTAAATCTCTATCTTTTTCTCTCTTTTCCTCTGCACATGTCTCTCTCTCTCTAACAATAACATTCGTTCATTCTCATAACCCCTTGTTTCTTCTTCATTAGCCTGTTGCTAAGCACAGTTTTCAGTGTCTGAACAAGAGAAAAAAATATAATATGCCTCAAGTTTTGTTGCTGATTTCACAGTTAATATTTTTATTGAATTTGTTTATTCTTATTTATTTAATTTTTGTTTTCCATATTTCAGTATTAAACATACTATATAAAACAACCATTTTTCTCGACAGGAGAAAAATGAACAACATATATAAAGACAAAAAGAAACTGAATACATGAAAAATAGAACGTTATATATATTTTTTGCTGTATATTTTTACAATTATCTTTATATTAATATTCTTATTTCTTCATATACATATACATACATACATACATACATA
>NC_068993.1:11543880-11545811 GCF_001194135.2 Octopus bimaculoides
ATATATATATATATATATATATATATATACATATATATATATACACATGTTCTGTGTATATTTTTATGATCCTATTTTGTAATCACAGACACAGCGACAACCTTAATGTCTATCCGTTCACGGACCAATAGTCAATAAACAAGTATTATTTTGTTCTCATACACTACTAATGAGTTAAAAAAAGTAAATCAAATCAAAAGTAAAAGAAATTCAGCTAACTCCTATTGCCTAACAAAACTCATAAATCAATTCATAAAAGAAGAAACAGCGAACAGAACATTAATGTATAAATGTATAAATTTCTAAATAAATAAGAAATAACAATTATTATAAGAATAATAATCATTTCTAATGTAGACACCGGAATACAAGAGGCCGGATCTGGTCGATTTGAGCATAAAACGGGTAGAATATTTGGCCCGGATATGGCCAGTCGAGATATTAAACGTTTAAGCGAATAATTACTCGTTTATATCCCCCCCCCACTAGTATTTTATAGGTAATGACTTTCTTGATTACCGAAAGACTTCAATAGCGTGGTTGATTTTCACTATATTATGAAAAGATAGAAGGAAACTATATCTTATCTTGGTATATGGCGCCTTAGTAATTTCTGACTGAGATTAAAGGTGTGAAATTTTCGCTAGGTGCGGGATAATTGATTAAACCGATTCTAATATTTAACATCTACTGTATTTCTTCGATCCAGGATGAACGGCAAAGTTAACATTGACGGGATATGAACTTAGAACGTAAACACCCGGAACCAACACTTGTTTTTAATATACGTATAAAACTCAAATTTCTTCGCGGTTGAATTTGCCTTTCATCTTTTCGATAAAATAAATACTACTTGAACACTAAATTCAGTTTAATTGTGCTGACATCGTCCTACAAAATTGCTGCTCTTGTGCCAACATTTGAAACTAATATACGTATAAAGAGTCTCCAGTCATTTGTTATCCACAAACATTTTCTCAGTGTTCCTTGAAAGACGCTGTCATATGTTTCAAACTGGAATGTACGTCAGGGATCATAATAAGACAATTTCGCTTCCACGCAAACTGAATTCCTGCGTCCAAACAATATTTTATGTATTCACATGTTGTAAAGCACACAGCATAACACTTCTCGTCATCTAATTTGTTGATGAGCATTCCCCCAATTGCCCGGTCGATTGCAATATCTATTCTGCGCATCTTTCTTCATCGATTGATTAACTTTCCTAAATTACTTTTCCATATCTTAAATATTGCTAAAATTGATGATGCGATTCTAAATTTTTCTATTTAGGGAGAGCCGACACCAGTTGTTTTATGCTGGTATAATAATGTTTCGAGCGATCTCGTACTGTCTTCTTTGAAATCATTTCGTGTCGAGTAAGACGGATTTAACTTCTACCAACAGGGTCTTCTCAATTTCGTAGACACTCCTAAAGAGGCGTATGTATTCAGTGCAGTCGATTACACGAAACGAGATACATATTGTGCTAATCTTGTTGGCTAACAGGTCTGTCCCAAGGATTTTCTACGGATTGTCTACGTCTATATAGGAACATGATGAGAAAGAAAGCGATACTTGTAAAACAAGTTTCTTAATGTGACTATGTTGATAAGAGCGAATTATAAAGGAATTCCATTAAAGCACTTGAAAGGAAATATGTCTGCTGCTTTCCTAAACATAGTTGCTTTAGAAAACAAAAAAAGTTATCTCACAAACTTATTTTATGATAAAGTGTATTATACAATAGAAATAAATTTTTAAATACAAGGCATCAATAAAACTCATTATCTTAGTAACACAAACTAACAGGCTAGATCCCAGTTACGAGCCGTTCGCTTAAATGTAATTAACAATAAATATAAATTACAAAACGCTAATCAATTATACACACACACATACATACTCACACACATATATATATATATATG
>NC_068993.1:11547381-11548002 GCF_001194135.2 Octopus bimaculoides
TATATATATACATATATATATATATATATGTATATTCATATGTATTTTGATATATATATGCATACCCAGAAATGTATATATGTGTATGTGTGTGTATGTATATTGAACGCATTAAATACGTTCATAGTTTTTGAGTCGCAAACTCGTAGGCATAACGATACAAACCAACACACATTGTACACATACGGATATGTAAGCATACACACTAGCACTAGCACAAAATCGGACCAACACGATATACACGAATATTACGATGCATTAATACGTATGATGACATACAACCTACACATACAACGTCAGGCAGAAACAGTCATTAAGAGACCCATATAGAAATGTTAAAACCTGCTTATTATGCATAGCTTAGAGATAACATTGAATATAGAGAAAAATATCTAAAACAATATACACATAAGCTAAGCATGTATACATATATTGTGTGGAGGTTTATATATATACATAATTATGCAAATATAAAGATGGGAAGCATACGCACATTATACTGAGTCACACACAAACACAAGCACACACTGATATATACATATAAATATACTTAAACATATATACATGCATATGCATACACACATGTATATAATATCTAGGCATCTATATATATATATATAT
>NC_068993.1:11548261-11549831 GCF_001194135.2 Octopus bimaculoides
CGATCTATATTTGCTTATAATCGGAGGTCTCCATACTTTTTGATGGTTTATAAAGGCCAGATAATATTCAGAGCGAATGAATGGAGTATGTAAATGAAAACATTCAGGAACAAATCTTTCTCAAACAGCAACATTAACCTACACTCTCCCCGTTTCTCTTCCCCCTTATTTTCCTCCTCTCTCTCCCACCATTTTCGTCGTCGTCATCATGACCATGACTATTTATGCTGATCAGCATAACAATCAGCATCACACTAATAATAATAATAATAATGATAATAATAATAATAATAATAATAATAATAATAATAATAATAATAATAATAATAATAATAACAATAATGAATGAAGATAAATATGATGATGATGATGATGATGATGATGATGATGATGATGATGATGATGATGATGATGGTGATGATGATGGTGATGATGATGATGATGATAAACAACGTCATCGGAATGGTATTTTGTAACGTATTCAAGCTAAGTGTCAACAAATTCGTGGGCGCCACGTCCTGAGAGTTATAAAAATTAATTAGAAAAATCGTCATTACAATATCTATACTAAAGTCATTATAAATTGCTTCTATATAATCAAGTGCTAGACATCAATAAAAAAGCCCAGAGGTAGGGACTGAACTTTGTGGTTTGATCTGCTAAATATAGCAGTCAAATCACACACGACTTCATTAACTTCTCTTTGTTTCTGTTTTTACTCTTGTTGACGATCCGAATTGCGTTAAAGTGTAAAGAAATCTATTCCAGCAGCATATAATTGTTTTTTTCTTTACTATATAAGTTATTTCACGTTACGTTACGTACATTATCTAATACATTTCTCCTTGTACTTAATTACCGAAAGACTAGGGAATTATATCTAGCATGTCAAATTATCATGTAGAGGATCCATCTACATGATAACGAATCAATGAATTAAAATCTAAATGTCTCATTGGATTGTACCATGAATGGAGACATCACTGGATTAATATAGACGCATAGAATACTGACTCAAAACCAAAATGACTGAATATTGTCTGTCCTCTTATCTTAAGAGACGACTCTCCCATATATGTAAGGCTCTTTTAACGATATCTCATACATAACCAATAATGACCATAGGTAAAAACTATTTGCTACAGTATCGAATGCGGTAATATTTGTGAGCATCAAGTTCCCGTTAACATCATCAATTAATTCAATATTACCGCCAGCGGTCTACCGGTGCACCGTATTGTCTCCATCTTCATCGGCATTACATATAGCCTTACAAAAGTCATTATAATAGCTTCTGTATCAGGTCACCCGAATTACATGTTGTACTAGCCAAGTTTGCCTTCATTGTATAATTATTGTACGAATTTCTGAGTCTGTCCTACTGATTCCTACTGCGATGTACGTAAAGCAATTATTTGAAAGAGAACGGAGGTGAAGGTAAAATAACGTTTGATAATATTTCATCTTTTAAGTAAATATAGTCTTTAAATTTATTGATTTAGTTTCGTATTCATTGACTAATTCACACAGATGCAGTTCATTTATATACATACATATATATATATATATA
>NC_068993.1:11551289-11552122 GCF_001194135.2 Octopus bimaculoides
ATATATATATATATATATATATATATATATATATATATATATATATATAGGTAGAGAAATAGATAGATCGATATGCATATGTGTGTGTAGTGTGTGTGATTGTGTGTGTATACATATGTGTGTATATACATGCAAAATGTATTTATTTATGTATTGGCGGAGACGGGTATATGAAATAACACACAACATAAATTCTTGATTTATTAACATTATATCTGTCTGTAGATGATGTGTATATATTTCCAATTTGCAATTGAGAAATTCTCAACATGAGAGACCATCTCAACAGTCTAGAAATCTCAGACGTAAGTATGTTATTAAGAAACAGGAGAGATGTATTGGACTTATGATGACTCGCGCCATCGCTTGAGTAGGTGTTGTATTTTCGACGTCTGTCCAACAGTGAAATGACACACACCTAAATGCAGTTTCCTATATTTTTGTCAGGATAGGTATTACATCTCGTAAGGTAGGAAATAGCTTCCGTTTGATTTTCTTGAGGAAATGAGCGTCAGAATTAGTTTCTGGTTTTAATGCTGGTGGGTTGATGGGGTTATGGTATAGTACGAGTAGATAGTCATCACATGGTGTTACCGAAGGTTAAATATGGTAGTGATAAATTGGGCGACGAAAATACACCCTCCCCCACACACACAAGCACATATATGTATATATATAGTACAGAATGGACAAGAACGCAAAGCATCAAGACAGTTAGGTGATACAAAAAAGGGACAAAACATCCAGATAGACGATACAAAGAAAACACGGACATGTCATTCGGATTTTCTCTCTTCAGTCTAAATATATATATATATATATATATATATATA
>NC_068993.1:11552662-11553360 GCF_001194135.2 Octopus bimaculoides
GTGTGCGCCTCTTTTGATGTGGAGATATCATGGATGTATTAGTATTTCAAATGCTTGCCCACAAACTGTGCGTGATGTGGTTAAAATTTAGAGGACGCTGTTTGCTGCGCGATAAATGTCATCAGGTACGCGATATGTTCCGAATATTTGTTTACGATTTAAAACCTGACTGAAAAATGAACGCAATTCAATACTACAAAGAATTCAGTAGAAATTTTTTAAATATTTAGTGATTACAAAAATAACGCATTTACATAAATTATGTAAATTATTTCGGTACTTTGGCAGCAAAAAAACAAAAATCAAAAAATATAGGCTTTTGCTATTTACTCTTCTTCGTGGAAGATTACGAACGTATATCGGACAGATTGCATGTAAGCACTCTAATGAATAGCACACACTCACAAACACTTTCGCTATCTATATATTGAAATTTATCGACATTATGATGACATTATGTGATTATATTTCTGTCAGGGAATAATAAACACCCATAAGTTAGGCATGGTTTCTGAAATATTCAGAGATATATATGCAGATAAACACACGAATACGCACTTCGCACGCTCATACACGCACGCACACACATACACACATACACACACCCACACCCACAAAAAAGAATGTGTGTATATATACACTCATATAAATATATGTGTCTGTGTATATACATATATATACATATTTATATGTATATA
>NC_068993.1:11557358-11559409 GCF_001194135.2 Octopus bimaculoides
TATATACGACGGGCTTCATCCAGTCTACCAAATCCATTCACAATATTTTGGTCGGCCCGAGGCTGTAGTAGAAGGCATTTTCGCAAGGTGCCACGGAGTGGCGATGAACCCGGAAGCATGTTGTTGGGAAGTAAGCTTCTTACCATAAAGCTACTTCTGAGCCTTATATATGTATATATAAATATTCTTTTATTCTTTTACTTGTTTCAATCATTTGACTGCCACAGACACAATAATCCATGGGAATAAAATCTAAAGTGTTCGGGGGTCAATTTGGCCGACAATAACTTCGGACTATTTCAGAAAGTGTGGTATGGAACCGATTCCTGCTGCATCGCATATGGCCTTCTAGCAGAAACCATCTTCATCCAGAGTTTGGCCAGAATCCAACAGCTTCATATAGTTCTTTAAATTGAGCTTAAGTCCCTGTTCATCATTTGCTGAACGAAGGTGAGCGTGAGAACGTAGTTTGAACGCCAGCTGATTCACTCCTTTCTGGCTACGGCTTCATATTCTCCCTCGCAATCACCGTGTCACGTTTTAAAATGTTGGCCTATCTGCGTCACCATAATATAGAAGGTCGACAAAATAGAACCGATAAAATAAGTGTAAGACTTACATCGATTAACTACTTAGGCCTATTTGCTAGGCTAAGCACTTCAAATCGGTGTTCGAGTTTGAACGCTGTCCAATGAAACAAATAAAATAAGTAAGAGATACAAGATAAAATGTTGTAAATTATATTAGTGTCTATATAGTGTTGTTCACAATATACAACTAAACATTTAGCTAAGCCATTTTCGAATACTGGTAAAGCGGCATTAACTAGCTTGGTTGTCAATTACGCTTGGCATATTTAAGAAGCATACAAAACAATTGGACAAAAGATAAAATACGATATTGCAGTCGCGATACAAACAGACAATAATGCATTGGGAAACCCGCAAAGGGAGTATTTTCCAGCATAGGATGACATCGAAGTCTACTTCAAACCACATCCGGCACTGAAGAAAATCAGACACAATAAACAATGTAATCCAAGAGAAGCAAGAGAAAAAAGGATCACTTTCTGAATAACTTTTGTCTTAGAGCAGAGCAATATGGTATTGAAGAAGGGAACATATATTATCTTGTTAACTACTAAGCAATCAACTTGACAAGATGACAGGCTTGGACAGTGTCCGATTATGTAATTCAGGTATTACCGAACAATAAGATTTGTAGTTGCTGTATATATTTTATATTAAGAATTCCGGTGTGAAAGAATATGACATAAATTTTCATGTAGACGTCCAAGTAAGTTGTCCTTATATAATATGACACCAAACTAGCAACTGAACAACAGCAGAAAAAGTGAAAACAAGATAATATAAAGACAATAAGATAAGACAGTAGACCGATGAATTTTATAGTCGCTACAGTGCCAGAATATTACATAAGTGGAATTCACATGTGAAAGATTGATAATTGATTCTGTTTCATCACATCAATATGTCCCCGATATTTTCAATACCCACTAAATACAAATTCGGACGTAGCACCAAAACGGTGGTAGTAATGATAAGCAGAGGAAAGAAGAAACGACAAAAAGCAGTGTTAAATATATATAGACAAAGTGTGACACATATGCGACTATGATTAATTCTATTACAAGTAGGTGACGCACCAGGCACAGGTAGAGTCATTAGATTCATAAGTATATATTCATTTATACGTTTGCACATAATGACTATAGGTTTGGCATGAATATACTCATAAGCACAGTAATATACACACACGTAACACAAATTCATAGATATACACTGCGGATATACACACGAGTTGGTATCAAAAGGTTCTAGGACTAGTTATATTTAATAAAATATAACTTATTTAACTCAGTTTTAACATCATCTCATTCGAAATAGTCACATCATATGTTCCATGATGCAACATATTAACACACTGACACCTATGGTCGCACGGCAACGAAAATACGAACATACGAACATGAACCTATATGCATATATAGATGTGTGCGTATATATATATATATATATATATATATATAT